>NW_022437085.1:19875-213007 GCF_009761245.1 Sapajus apella | reverse complement strand
TTTTTTTTTTTTTTAATTTTTTTTTTTTTTTTTTTTTTTTTTTTTTATCTCTAACTCTTTCAGTTAAGCTCGGAGCTTAGTTATTTTTTGTCTTCTGCTGTCTTTGGTGTTTGTTTGTATGGGTTCTCTAGTTCATTTAGTAGAGATGTTAGATTGTTAACTTGAATTCTTTCTAGTTTTTTGAGGGGGACATTTAGAGCCATAAATTTCCTTTTAACACTGCTTTAGTTGTGCCCCAGAGATTCAAGAATATTATCAGTTTGTTCTCATTAGCTTCAAATAGCTTGTTGATTTCTGCCTTAATTTTATCATTTACCCGAGAGTCATTCAGTTGTGGTTTGTGCAATTTTTATTTAGTTGTGTGTTTTTTGGTGAATTTCTTAATACTGTGTTCTAATTTGATTGCACTCTGATCTGAGAGAATGTTTGTTATGATTTCAGTTCTTTTGCATATGCTGAAGAGTGTGTTACTTCTGATTATGTGATCAATTTTAGAGTAAGTGTCATGTGGTGATGGGAAGAATGTATACTCCATTATTTTGAGTGGAGAGTCCCGTAGATATCTATCAGGTTCGCTTTTGCCAGAGCTGAGCTCAGGATAAAGTGAAAAAAATGTCTGAAAAAAAGTCTCAATGATCTGTCTAATATTGTCATTGGATGTTAAAGTCTCCCACTCTTGTCTGGGAGTCTCTGTCTCTTTGTAGGTCTCTAAGAGCTTGCTTTGTGAATCTGGATGTTCCTGTATTTGGTGCATATATATTTAGGACAGTTAACTCTTCTTGTTGAATTCAATCTTTCATCATTATGTAATGCCCTTCTTTGTCTTTTTTGATCTTTTTGGTTGAAAGTCTGTTTCAACAGAAACTAGAATTGCACCCCCCTGCCGTGCATTTTTGGTTTCCTATTGCTCAGTAAGTTTTTCTTTAGCCCTTTATTTTGAGCCTATGTGTGTATTTGCACCTGAGATGGTTCTCTTGAAGACAGCATACTGATGGGTCTTGGCTCTTCATCCACCTTGCCATTCTGTGTATTTAAATTAGAACATTTAGTCCATTTACATTTACATTTATACATTACATGTTGCTATGTATAAATTTGATACTGTCATCATGATACCAGCTGGTTATTTTGCTTATTTATTTGGTTGTTTCATAGTGTCACTGGTCTATGTACTTCAATGTGTTTTTTAGTGGCTAGTAACAGGTTTTCCTTTCCATATGCAGTGCTTCCTTCAGGAGCACTTGCAAGGCATGCCTGCTGATGACTAATTCCCTCAGCATTTGTTTATCTGATAATGACTGTATTTCTCCTTTGCTTATGAAACTTAGTTTGGCCAGATATAAAATTCTGGGTTGGAAATTCTTTTCTTTACTTATGCTCAATATTGCCCCCCAATCTCTTCTCACTTGTAGGGTTTCCACTGAGAGGTTATCTGTTAATCTGAGAGGTTCCTTTGTAGGTTACCAGGTCTTTCTCTCTGGCTGCCCTTAACATTTTCTATTTCATTTTGACCTTGGATAATCTGATGATTATGTGTATTGGGGTTGATCTTCTTGTGGCTTATCTTACTGGGGTTCTCTGCATTATCTGAATTTGAATATTGGCCTGTCTTGTGAGATTGGGGAAGTTCTTCTGGATGATATCCTGAAGTATGTTTTCCATCTTGGTACCATTTTCCTGTCTCTTTGAGGTAACTCAATCAGTCATTGGTTCAGTTTCTTTACATAATCCCATATTTCTCAGAGATTTTGTTCATTTCTTTTCATTTTTTTTCCCTCTATTCTTACCTACCTGTTTTATTTCAGAATGATAGTCTTCAAGTTCTGAGTTTCTTTTCTCTGGTTGATTTATTTTGCTATTGATACTTCTGATTGCATTGGAAATTTCTTGTGTTGTTTCTCAGATCCACAGGTCACTTATGTTCCTCTCTAAATTGCTGTTCTGACTATCAGTCCCTATGTTGTTTTATCAAGATTCTTAGCCTTTCATTCATTGGGTTACATGCTCCTTTAGCTCAGTGAAGTTTGTTATTACCCACCTTCTAAAGCCTACTTCTGTCACTTCAGCCATCTCTGCCTCAGTCCAGTTCTGTGCCCTTGTGGGAGAGGTGTTGTAGTTATTTGGAGAGGAGACACTCTGGCTTCTTGAGTTTTCGGCATTTTAGCATTGATTCTTTCTCATTTTGTGGACTTATCTACCTTCGATGTTTGAGGTTGCTGATCTTTGCATGAGGTTTTTCTGTGGCCTTTTTTGTTGATATTAGTGTTGCTTTCCACTTGTTTGATTTTCTTTTAACAGTCAGACCACTCTACCATAGGGCTGCTGCATTTTGCTGTGGGACTGCTGCAGACCCTAATTGCCTCAGTTTTTCCCATTCCTGGAGGTTTCACCAGTAAAGCCTGTCAGACTGCAAATATGGCAGCCAGCTCCTTCCTCTGGATGCTTTGTCCCAGGGTATTATTGACCTGTTGCTGGCTCAAATGCACCTGTAGGATATGGCTGGAAACCCCTATTGGGGGAGAGGGGTTCTCAATCAGCCAGAATGAACAGGGTCCTGCTTAAAGAAGCAGTCTGGTTGTTTTTTGATGTAGCAGGTATACTGCATTGGTTGGGGGAGTGGGATTTCCTCATCTGAACCACTTATATTCTCCAAAGCCAGCAGGTCGGAGCACATGAGTCAACCAAACCACAGAGAAGGTGGCTGCCCCTCCTCCAGGAGCTCCATCCTAGGGAGAGATCAGGAATCTATCTATAGAACTCTGTCTGGAGTAGCTGAAGCCCCTGCAGGGAGGTCCCACCCAGTAAGGAGGAATGGATGGGGGTCCCACTTAAAGAAGCAGTCTGGCCATGATCTTGCAAGACAGCTGTGCTGCATTGTGGGGGAATCTTTCTCATCCAGACTGTTTGTATTCTTCAAAGTCAGCAGACTGGAACAGCTGAGTCTACCAAATTGCAGAGATGGTGGCTGCCCTCTCCCACTGGAAACACAGACCCCTCTCAGGCAGATTTAAGCCTGTTGCCATTGGCTTCCTGGAATTCCAAGCCAATATGTCTTAACTTGTGAGGTGCTGTGGAAGTGGGGCTCACAGAATGACACTGCTTGGCTCCCTGGATTCAGCCCCTTTCTTAGGAATGTGTATGGACAGATTTCCCGCCTTGTCAGGGATCACAGGGCCAAAATATGGAAAACTCCTGGGTTTCTGTATGTGTCTGAGCAGCTGCTTTGCCAAAATACCACTTCATAACCACTTGAATGGTAATAGTAATGATAATATAAAACAACGAGTGTTGGCAATGATGTGGAGAAATTGGTAAAACAAAATGTTTCTGGTGAGAATGTAAAATGAGGCAACAGATAAGTAAAAAGATTGGCAGTTCTTCAAAATGTTAAATTTATAATAAGCATATGACCCATCAACTCCATTCATAGGTACATGCTCAAAAGATGTGAAAACATATATCCTCACAAAATGCTGTGCATTAATAATCATAGCAGTATCATACCAAATATCCAAAAATAGAAATAACCCAAATATTCATTAACTGATTAATTAATAAACACAATGTTACAAATTCATTCAATTGAATGTTATTTAGCCATGAAAAAATATTCTTACCTGCTATAACAGGTATGAACTTTGAAAACATTATTCTAACTGAAAAAATCCAGTCATAAAAGGCTACATATTGTCTGACTCAATTTATTTTATATGTCCAGAATAAGCAAATCCATGAAGACTGAATGAAGTTAGTGATTGACAATGCCAGGACTGGGATTGGAGAGTGACTGCTAAGAGGAATGGGGTTTCATTTAGAGTGACATAAAAGATCTGGGTTATATAGTGGTGATGTTTCCATAACTTTACTAATGTACTAAAAACCATTGAACTGTATACTTTAAGGCAGTGATTCCTATGTAATTTGTATCTCAATCAAAATAAACATCTTCTCCTGGATATAATTTACCTAAAATAGCTGTTAATATCCAGTTTGAAAAATTTATTTGAAAAGATGTGTGTTTTTAATATAATTTCACAAACATATCAGATTTATTATACATATTAAATGTAGTGACTCATCCACGTCATCTGTGATTCAAATATTTAATTGCATCATTATTATGCATCATTCTTCATCACCTCAAAGAGAGTAAAGATTTCTTAATAATTTTTGTCTTTGTGTCAAATGTCTCTTTTCTATGTTACAGAAGAATTACTAATTATTTTACCCAAATATGTATGTGGCCCTCCCTTGCACACATATCAAATAACTTGTCAGTCATCTAGTATGTCACACATGACATTAAAAATGAATATAATATCAACAGTTTTTTCCACTAAGAAGTATGGTATCCCAGATCATGGCTGCTTTGTATTTGAGGTAGCTTAAAATACTTATAAACTATATAAGGTTAAGAATAGAAATGTTTTTTATTTTTATATTTCTCAAAGAACTTATCGAAGAAGGCCTTCAATTAGTATTTTTTTTTTTTACTTCATCAACACACACTTATGTATGGCAATAAGTTCAAATTAGCACTCTGAATAGATCAGATGAAATAAAAGTAAATGTCCTTATTGAAGAACTAAGTTCGCTAGTTGGTGTTTTACATATTTAACTAACAAATTCTTTTTTTAAAAGACAGGGTAATAGTGAGAATAGTGTAAAATATGGCCTATTTGGACATAAAATGAATCAAAACATAGTGACTCAGATTGGGTATTGGAATGGTTGAAATAAGTTATGTAATGGGTAGCTAGAAGAAAATATCCATTAAAGTCAGCGTATCTTTTCCAGAATCATAAGGGAGGACAGGTACTCTGCCCAGTTTCTAGGAAATAATTTCATGCTTCCTACAGTATAATGGGTAATCAGGAGAGAAATCCCTTAATGTGTAACTACCTCATCTTGAAATCTAACTATCCCCTCTTACTATCTCAGGAGAGAGGCATGCCTTGTATCTCTATAAAGCTATTCCTACCACTTACACTTTTAAAATTCTAGTTCCATAACCTGTTGCTTTCTCATTGCATTTGCTTTGCCAGTTATCATTCTTCCTTTTGCTTAAACTACCTCTATTTGCTGCTTTCCTCTACACTCTGAATGTGTGCAAATTCCAATCCACTAAATAAAATAAGCCCTCTCTAAGCATCTACTTCCTCTACCCTCCACTTTGTTTCTGCCTTTGTCAAATATGGCCACATTTTGAAAACATTTCTCTACACTTTTTTTTTCATTTTCAAAGTTTAATTGAATGCTACCCTGACTTTTATCAGTAACACTCTATATAAACTATTCACCATAATAAACTTCTAATTGATAATTGTTTTATTTCCATTTTATAATAGAGATGGGGCCTTGCTCTCTTGACCAGGTTGGTCCTAAACTTCTTTCCTAAAGCAATTCCCCTGCCTTGGCCTCTCAGAGTGCTGATATGACACGCATGAGCCACTGCACAAAGATTCTAACAAATTTGATATTTTTTATCGGCCTTTTGTATCCTATTTGACATCATGCAGAACGGGAAAACTTGTATTCTTCTATCATCTTCACACATCTTTAATCTCTTGAATTTCTTTGCAGGACTCATTTCTAGCTCTCATTTTACTATTAAGATAGCTATTTTTCTAAATGATTTATGTTCTATTATTTCACTGAAAATTACCAGTTCCTACTTTTATATCCTCACTTTCCTTTCTTCTCAATGTACACACTCTCAGATCTGCTTTCCTTGTTTCAAATACTGTATATAATAATATGATTTCCAAATTTAACCTAAAGCTTAAACCTTCTGAGGTGTACATCTGCTAAATCCATGATTCCTCTTGTAATCTTCATTTCTGTTAACAAAACCATCAGTTAACCAACTGTTTGCGTTGGATATCTGGGACTCATGTTTACTTTCTTTCAGTTACTTATTCCCTCCTGCCAAATCTATCAGTAACGTCTCTCTTCTGAATTTATGAGATTATTTTGCCTTGCTACATATTCTTTTTAATCTTCAATCATTAACCTGGGTCCATTAACAGTCCTTAATGTTTATTTTTGTGAGATAGTGTCTTGCTCTATTACCCAGGCTGGAGTTCAGTGATGCAATCAACGCTCACGGCAGCCTTGACCTCCCAGGCTCAATCAATCCTTCCACTTCAGCCTCCCAAGTAGCTGGGACTACAGGCAAGCACCACCATGCCCAGCTATTTGTTTTTTATTTTTCTATATTTTTGTAGAAACAGGGTGTCCCTGTGTTGCCCAAGCTGGTCTCAAACTCCTGGGCTCAAGCAATCCTCCTGCTTCAGCCTCCCAAAATGTGGGATTACAGTTGTGCACCACCACACCTGGCCAGCCCTTCTTAATTCTTATTGTGTCTTTTGGTATTTTTATTCTTTTCCTCACTTTTCCATCACTGATTACATATATATATATATATATATATATATATATATATATATATATTTAATACAAATATATTAATACTTAATACAAATGTATTATATATAATATATATACACACATATTATATATAATACATTTGTAGTAATTCACTAGGCCTCCCATAATGAATTACCACAAATGAGTGACTTACAACTACAGAAATTTATTACTTTACAGTTCTGGAGGTGAGAAGTGGGCTGCACTCCCTTTGAAGTCTGTGAGTGTTAATACTCCTTTGCCTATTCCAGCCTCTGGTGGTTCTAGGAGTCCCTTGGTTAGAAGTGGCATAACTCCAATCTGTCTCCACCTTCACATGGTCATTCCCTCTGTGTGTCTGTGTCTCAAGTCTCCCTGTCTTTTCCCTTATAAGAGCACCTGTTCTTGATTTAGGTCCCACCCTAAACCTAGGACGATCTCATTTTGAGATCCTAAAATTAATTATATATCCAAAATCCTATTTCTAAATTAGGTCACATTATATATAAATAATTTCATATACAGTCATTCACGTACTTTAATAAATTTTTGCTATAATAAATTATTGATGTCCATTCACTCATCCATTCATTCATTTATTTAAAATTATTGATTTGTACCAGACACTGTACAAAGAACTGGAGATATAACAATGAATTTGACCTAAATAGTCCCTGCCCTCCAAGATGTTAGAGTTTAATGATAGACTAATAAGTACTTAAGTTGTGATACATATTACAAGAAGTATAATCTCCCCACCTTCTAACCTCAATTATTATTTACTTCCTCTGTGTTCTCAACAAAATTTCTACATATTTTGGAAGTTATCTCAATATGCTATACATTTTGTTTGTATACTTGTCTCTGAGAGGGAAGAACCCCTTGCCTCCTTCTCTTTCATCTCTTCCCTCCCCCCTTTCCAGATAGGAAGGAGGGTAAAGAAGGAGAAAAAAATAAAATAAGATACAAAAGAGCGGGGAAAATGACTCCCTTTTTAGTTCCCAGTGTCTCTGCTAATCTGTTAACCTTGAAAGAGCTGCAAATGAATGTTATCCCCTCACGTCTTCACTGACCAGGCTCCCTTCTGGAAACACCTCTGCCAACAAACAGCTTGTTGCTTTTGTCTTGTCTCTGTAAGCACCCTCCCCGGCTGGTTCCCACTCACGCTACATTTGAATTAGCAAATCAATGAAGCAAAAGATTGTAAGGTCGGACGTTCAGCAAATAGACAATGACATAGTTCTGCCTCAGTTTCCCCTTTAGCGTTGTAAGCCTATAAAAGGGGAGAGAAGCTGCAGCTCAGGGAGCTCAGTGAATGAGGCTGTCACCCCCCACAGCTCCCAGCTGAATAAAAAGCCACATAAGTGAGGGGGAGGAAGGCAGCAAATCACACTGCCACGTGTATACCTATGAAAAATCTTGCATGTTCTTCACATGTACCACAAACCTAAAATGCAATTAAAAAAAAAAAAAAGATAAAAAGCCACTTCCTTCCTGAGTTCGGTGTTTGAGAGGTTTGTTCCCGATCACTCCTGCTTCAACTCTACAAGTAGACTTTGAGTTTACTAAAAATTCTAACTTGGTAGGCTTCAGATTTACTGATTTGAGATCCAAAACAGTGATATAGAAGGAGCTCAGTATTACTTAATAAATCAATGATGAAGTAACAGAGCTGAAACAAAATATCCACTTGTCTTATATTTTATTCTATTATATTTTAATCTAAAGTTCAAACCTCTATCAGAGGTGTACATCTGACAAATCCATGATTCCTCCTTTCTCTCAGTTCCCTTTCTTTACCTTCCCAATAATCAGATAAACACAAATAAAAGTAAATTTTTACCTGATAAATTAGCAATGATAAGAAAGAATCATATGCAGTGTTGGGTCAAATAACTGAACAGTGTAATGCTATGTTGGTCCAAAAGTAATTTTGCTAACATTTCAAGGATTTTTAATTATTGTTCATGAAAGTGTTCAGATTATACAACCCCAATATATGCACTCTGGTATAAAGATTATTTTGAGCTAAAGGCAATTGAGAAGAGGTAGACACAAGATGAACTCACAGCCCTTCCCATGTCTACCTGAAAACACAACATGGATTTCCTTTGTGAAAATGTCCCATTTCCTGTATGAGGAAGGGGATAATGACCTTATCACCTGATGGAAAATGGCACTGGAAAAAGACTATGTAAACCTTACTAACTCTCCTTTATCTTCCATTAGTTAATGTCATATGTAGCAACTATCTGGGGCTGGTGTCATGCAGGTGGTACAAATTATTTACCAAGACAATTGTACGTAAAGAAAGGTAGGTTTATTAGAAAACATGTGAAAATAGGTTGCAAGGAAGCAACAGACAGATCATCAAATGAGGTAACTGCAAAGTGACAAAGGCTTTCAGGGGATTTTGTAGGATGATTCTTGTGCATTATAGAAAGCTACTGCAGTATTGATAATGCCAAGGTTGCCGTGTGCTAACTTGTATTTTTTTTCTTTTTTATCAGCTGAAGGTCTCGTGATAAGTTGGGCACAGGAAGATACTGATTTATTTGTGCAGGAGGGCTACGTGTCCTGGAACACGAAGAAAGGCAGACTTATAAACGTTTCTACTTTCCCCTGCTCCCACCAGCGTGACCCTTTTTTTTTTTTTTTCTTATTAGGACTCCACCATTTACCTCAAATATTTACCTTCCCACAATTGCTGAACCTATAAGCTGAAGCCCCTTTTCATTTGTCTTACCACTTCTCTACAAAATTATTGTTCTTCATTAAGATTCTATATAAGCCCAAATTCTAACTATCCCTTTAAGTCACAAATCACGAAGTATTTTCATGTATACGTGCAATGCATGCATAAATAAACTTCTGTCATTTTTTTCTTTTGGTAATCTGTCTTTTGTGAGTCTAAATTGCAGGGCCACAACCAATCTAAGATGGGTGGAAGAAAATGGCATTTTTTAAAACTCCTCTCGACCTGCCTTTGTCAAACAACTAATATTTTGGAAATCAACTTTAAGGTAATTATCAGGGATATGAAGAAAGATTTGTGCACAAAAAAATATTTACCATACTGATTTAAATGAACAACAAACTATAAAAAAACCCAAATGCCCAGTAATAGTGAAATGGTTATGTAAATTACGGTATATTCCTACTGTGGAATATTAGACAACAAAGAAATCTCATGTATTTGTAGAATATTAATAAAATTTGTTACTTAGTGGAGTGAAAGAAGAGTTGATCATGAGTCACTAATTATAGTATTCATCTTTTTCTTTTTATTATTATTATAAGTTCTGGGGTACATGTGCAGAGCATGCAGGTTTGTTACATAGTTATACACGTGCCATGGTGGTTTGCTGCATCCATCACTCCATCATCTACATTAGGTATTTCTTCTAATTCTATCCCTCCCCTATCCCTCCACCCCCTGCTATCCCTTCACTAGCTCCCCACCCCCTGACAGGCCTTGGTGTGTGATGTTCCCCTCCCTGTGTCCAGGTGTTCTAATTGTTCAACACCCAATTCTGAGTGAGAACATGTGGTCTTTGGTTTTCTGTTTCTGTGTCAGTCTGCTGAGAATGATGGTTTCCAGTTTCATCCACATCCCTGCAAAGGACATGAATTCATCCTTTTTGTATGGCTGCAAAATATTCCATGGTGTATATGTGCCACATTTTCTTTGTCCAGTCTATCACTGATAAGCATTTCGGTTGGTTCCAAGTCTTTGCTATTGTGAACAGTGTCACAATAAAAATATGGGTACATGTGTCTTTAGAATAGAATGATTTACAATCCTTTGGGTATATACACGGTGATGTGATTGCTGAATCAAATGATATTTCTATTTCTAGATTCTTGAGGAATCGCCACACTGTCATCCACAATGATTGAAGTAATTTACATTCCCACCAACAGTGTAAAAGCATTCCTATTTCTCCACATCCTCTCCAGCATCTGTTGTCTACTGATTTTTTAAATTTTCGCTAAGACAACAAATTTGACAGAATAGTTTTTTTCATGGGGATCATTTTCATCTCTCAAATTCTGAATTCCTTTCTCCAAAAGAAGATAATCTTGTTTTTTTGTTTTGTTTTTCTTCTTGTAAAGGCAACATACTCCAAATTTTAACTTAATTACAGAAGAAAAGCAT
This sequence comes from Sapajus apella, assembly GCF_009761245.1. NCBI lineage: Eukaryota > Metazoa > Chordata > Mammalia > Primates > Cebidae > Sapajus > Sapajus apella. The sequence continues at coordinate 202,440 of NW_022437085.1, read as the reverse complement.
TGTTGTTACTTTAAATTTGTTGTCAGTTAAATTTTCCACTCCCTCATCACTTTCAAATACAGTTGAGGAAATTGTGAGGATTGCACCCTAAAGGGTCATTTTCTCCAACAGCCTCACAACCATCCTTTTCCACATGCCTTTTTTTGTTAGGAGGAGAGCAAGCTTTTCCTTCTTTCATGTAAATCTTACTTCTACCTGCTATTCTGGCTTTCTATTAGTTTTTGGCAGCTGCTTTTAATGCTTACAGCTCCTGTCTCCTGATTATCTTCTTTGCAGCCCTATATAGATGGAATTTTCCTATTTTACTAAAAAAAGAAAAGTGATACACTGGCCAACTTATTCAATATCATCTTTCCTGAAGATGTTTTTCCTCTAGAGATTTTTAAACCTAAACCTTAAGGCCTCAAACTGCTTCCTTCCCTTGCTAGTAAAGCACTTATTAAGAGCAGTGAAGACTCATCTAACTAAAACATTTTTAATAAGTAAGGGATAAAGTAAAACTCTAAGCAAATCCAAAATATTATGGCCAGCTCACTTTGAAAAATGTCTAAAACTCAACTTGTCCTATTTCTAGCATAACCAATTCAGATAAAACTGTTGCTACATTGTATTTTTCAATAAAATATTTTTTTGAAAAGAAAAACTTGAAATATTTAATTAAAAATTTCCTTTTACATGTAATACCTCTTAATGCTTTTAATTAATCTGAATATACTTAATTACTTCCGTAATTTTCCATGTGTAAATAGCAAACTAAAGTATCAAACTACCCTCAAACATCATATGTGATTAAATATATAATTGTTGCCAGACTGATTAAAGCATTACATGGAAAAGGTAGTACGTTTCAGGTAAAGGTTTTTGTTGTTTGATTTTTAAATTCTGAATACTTTTAAATACATTTTCCTCAACATAATTATTCTCAAAACAGGCTTCTTTTAAACAGTAACTTTATATGTTTTAAATCATTACTGGACCTAACTGCAATTCAAATAAATGTGAGTCAAATAGAATGCCTGTTGAAGAAATGAAGTCAAGATGGCAGAAATGGTTTCCTAGCCTCAGGATGTCATTAGACTAAGAGCCTTTGTATTGATATTTTACATTTTTTAAGTTGTCTTGTAGTGGCTTAGAGTTACCTATCAAATTACATTCTTTCTACAAGAGGTTTGGATGAAATTTTGCTGTAAGGCCAAACTTTTCTCTCTCCAGTTTACTGACGCAAATAAATTAAATTTTATAATGAGCTCAGTTAATTTTCTAACTTGCTCCTTTTCTCATCTAAGGCATTATACTAAACCTAATACAACAAATAGTAACTTCAAAACTGTAAAGTTTATTTAAGTAATTAGCATTTCTTCATCTTCAATAATACTATGGGAAGTAATTAAACCTAGCCATGTCTCAATATGTAATACTAGCATCAGTTTAGAAATCAGAATAGCAATAATAATACTTTTTTCCCCATTTATTTTATTGCATTTTAGGTTTTGGGGTACATGTGAAGAACATGTAAGATTGTTGCATAGGTACACACGTGGCAGTGTGATTTGCTGCCTTCCTCCCCATCACCTACATCTGGCATTTCTCCCCTTGTTATCTCTCCCCAGCTCCCCCCCCCCCACCATCCCTCCTCTATTTCCCCCCAACTGACCCCAGTGTGTAGTGCTCCCCTCCCTGTGTCCATGTGTTCTCATTGTTCAACACCCGCCTATGAGTGAGAACATGCGGTGTTTGATCTTCTGCTCTTCTGTCAGTTTGCTGAGAATGATGGTTTCCAGGTTCATCCATGTCCCTACAAAAGCCACAAACTCATCGTTTTCGATGGCTGCATAATATTCCATGGTGTATATGTGCCACATTTTCCCTGTCCAGTCTATCATCAATGGGCACTTGGGTTGGTTCTAGGTCTTTGCTATTGTAAACAGTGCTGCATTGAACATTCGTGTGCATGTTTCCTTATAGTAGAACGATTTATAATCCTTTGGATATATACCCAGTAATATACTTTTAACAAAACCACTGAGAGATCCTGGAAAGATGATCTTACTTACAGAATATGTTTCTAATAAGTGGTGAACTTCCATGTATAATTACTAACTCCAATGAAAAAAAATAGATCAATATGTACTAACCAAAATGTCATTTTATCTAAGTTGTTCATATTCCCCCTAAGTGTCTTTTTCTGGGATAGGGTCTTGCTCTGTTGCCCAGGCTGGAATGCAGTGTTGCAATCTCAGCTCACTGCAACCTCAGCTTCCAGAGCTCATGCGATCCTCCCACTTTAGCCACCCAATTAGTTGGGACTACAGATGTATGCCAGCACACAGAGCTAATTTTCATATTTTCTGTAGAGATGAAGTTTCACTGTGTTGCCCAAGCTGGTCTTGAACTCCTGGGCTTAAACCATCTGCCTGCCTTGGCCTTCCAAAGTGCTAGGATTACAGGTGTGAGGCACCATGCTTGTTTTTCTTAATCTAGGAGCTAGCTTCCTCACTAATAAGACCTGAGTTATTACACAAATATATTCTGGACTTTATAAAATTCAAGTCAGTTAAGAGTCGATTTGAAAACTGGTAAAAGGCAGCCTCCCAGTTTCCAATTTGTATATGAATTTACACTCAGTCTGGAATCAGATTCGCACTGCAGTTAGCTATGTCCTCAAAACAGTTCTCAATACAAAACATGATGACCAAAATGAGTCTTTCCTTCATGGTGTTATTTTACATAGTACTTCAGGAAATTGGAAATTTATGCAATTTAGATTTGTTGTATCTCAATGTGAACTTTGTTTCATTCATGTATAATTTCACTCTCACTATGTAAGTTTTTGACTACCCAAGTGTCCTAGTTAAAACTGTGTTGAGGAAGAAAAACATTTTCTGTCCTGTAAATTCAACAGACAAACAACATATTAACAGGAGAAAAAAGGTTTATTTGTATGCACATTGGAGCTACAAAAGAAGTAATTGTCTCAATAAATGGTTACAGTTGAAGACTAATGTACTTAATTTAGAAAAAAGGGAGAGGGGAGAAAAAGCTTCTTTGACTAAAAGGAATATATTTGTTTCTAAAAGGCAAATGGGATTTTAAGAAAGTTTGTGATAATGTTGATTTACACAAAAGCCAGTGAGTGGTCTTTTACTTTCTTTATGACCATGAAACTATCCCAGAGAAGGTATCTATGGTAGGTTTACTACTGGTATGTTTCCTGAGAGAAGACCCACCCTAAAGAGAGAATTTATGACAGCTTTGTTTCCCAGAAGTTTCTGCTTTTAGTTAGATGGGAACAATTTAGAAAAGGTTTCCTTTTGCTTGCCTTGATTCTCAAATGTATTCAACTTAAAACAGTCTTTCCAGCTCTGGGATTCTGGGTGGGTCTTCTTCACACTAGTTATTGAGAATGTGAGTCCTACACTTAACAAACGTAGTTTGGATAGATTTGTTTTTCAATGTATCAGTAATCGTTTTTTTTAAATTGCATTTTAGGTTTTGGAGTACATGTGAAGAACATGCAAGATTGTTGCATAGGTACACACATGGCAGTGTGATTTGCTGCCTTCCTCCCCATCACCTATATCAAATCTTATTTGTATAAATGTATAAGGTACAAGTGTAAATTTGTTATATGCATAGATTGCATGGTGATTAAGTTAGGGCTTTTAGAGTATACATCACTTGAATAACATAGATTGTACCCATTAAGTAATTTATCATCTACCTCCCTCCCACCCCCACATCCTTCTCATACTGGTGCATATCACCGCACATTCTATGTCCACATGTCCACATTATTTAGCTCCAACGTATAACTGAGAATATGCTATATTTATTTTTCTGCCTTTTTTTGTCACTTAAGGTAATAGCCTCCAGTTCTATACATGTTGCTGCAGAAGACATGATTTCATTTGCTTTTATGGCTGAATAGCAATTCCAGATTCTTTTTTTTTTTTTGAGACAGAGTCTCACTCTGTCACCCAGGCTGGAGTGCATTGGTGTGATCTCGGCTCACTGCAACCACTGCCTCCCAGGTTAAAGTGATTCTGCTGCCTCAGCCCCCTGAGTAGCTGGTACTACAGGCACATGCCACCACACCCAGCTAATTTTTGTAGTTTTAGTAGAGATGGGGGTTTCACTGTATTGGCCAGGCTGGTCTCAAACTCCTGACCTTGTGCACCCGCCTCAGCCTCTTCAAAGTGCTGGGATTACAGGTGTGAGCCACCGTGCTCAGCCCTATACCAAATTCTTTATCCATTCATCCAGTGATGGACACTTCAGTCGATTCCATATTTTTGCTATTGTAAATAGTGCTGCAATACACATGAGTGCTGTTACATCTTTGATATAAATAAATCATTATGTCAGTAATCTTTTGATAGAGGGGGTGAAGGGAAGGAAAAAAACGCTCAAAGAACCCAGTATTTCACAGGAACTGAAATTTAAAGAATTGAAAAGTTGTTAATTATTCAACAGAATGTAAAATTACCTTGATCCTCTTATACCTATAAGTTACTTATTATTATTATTTCACCCTTCGTTTTATTTCAAGTCACTCCCGGATGCAGACACAGTGTGTCACACCTTACAAAAAGTGTTTATTGCTTGTCAGTCTTCTGGGTTCTAGAAAAAATGTGTTCTAGATACTAACATTGTAATACCAATATAATTAAGATGGGATCTTTGCCCTCCAAAAGCTCATCAAGCTTGTAGGAAGGCAAGTATGGTTAACACACAGTGACAATACAATAAAAATGTAAATAATGACTAGGAGTAGGCCAGCTGTGGTGGCTAACTCCTGTAATCCTAGCACTTTGGGAGGCCAAGGCAGGCAGATCGCTTAGGCTCATGAAAAGAATTTGAGACCAGCCTGGGCAACATGGTGTAACACAGTCTCTACAAAATAAAAATTAAAAAAAAAAAAAAAAAATTAGCCAGATGTGGTGGTACATGCCTGTAGTCTCAATCTATTCAGGAGACTGAAGTGGCAGGAATGCTTGAGCCTGGGAGGTCAAAGCTGCAGTGAGCCATGTTCATGCCACGGCAATCTAGCCTGGGAGACAAAGAGAGACCCTATCTCAAAAAATAATAATTTATATTATTGGCTATGAGGATGCCATAATTATGGCTATGAGGATGCCATAGTGGGCTTCAGAGAGAAGGCAGCATTTTGATATTGGTCAAATGTACTGCCATTACTCAGTCTTAGAATTTCCTTTCTTAGATCTGATTATAATACTCCCATCTTTCACTAAATTTCTCTAACTTTCTCTACAATTGTAATTGCCTTTTAGGTACAAACTTAATCATTCACATTGATCAAATATGTCATACTTTGGCTTCCCTGGATGATATTCCTAAGAATGCATTTAAAAGCCAAACCAAATAATTTTTATTACAAGTGATTTACTTATGAAAATATGTCACCTCCAATCACCACAATGCAAAATATCATAATAATGACCATATTTACCAATGACAATTCCCATCCCCAGAAATGGCATCATCAGATATATTAACTTCATAACAGTGGGCTGTTTTTAATTAGAATTAATATAATTTAATTTCTTTCCGATTTTCCTTCCACAAAGCTTAAATTTAATCCATTTCTTGTTTAATAAAGTTATAATTGTAACAATTTCAATTGATTGGGCTGAAAATGCAAAATTCAATAATGTAAAATATAGCAGATTATAAAAGATTATAGCTTTGCCAAGCCAGTTTATGTTCGATAGCCCATTAAAAATATCACATGGTTTCCTTGTCAGTATTACCTCCAAAGGGATATGTAATAAATCCTGTAATATCCAAATATAAAAATATCAATAAACATACATATATGTTAATATAAGTTAACTTATTACCATTAAGTTACAATATACAATTAACATATAAGAGTAAACATACTATATTCACACTGTTGGAAGTAGAGGTAATGCGCTGGTTCATACTACCACTCCAAGAAGCAATTCAGTTATGTATAACCCAAGGTGAGATAATGAATTGGGATTCAAATATATTCTCTGTTTTGGCTGAGTGTTGTTTAGTTTAACTTAACTCGCTCTGGGTTATTATCTTGATTTGCTTCAGATTCATAAATTTTGCAAGTACAATTATTCAACCCTAAAGTAGGAAGCATTTGAGAGTAATTTATTTTCAGTCTACTGCCATACTGTTAAGGAAATATGTTACCTTTCCATACCAGATAAACCTTTAATGCACCAGTGTTGACAGTAATTCAAACATCAAACTTACATATATTTGTTTAGATTTATATTTTTACAATCACATCAACAAACTCACATAAATACTCACATCAACAAACTCACATAAATACTCAAATACAACAGAAAAATTAACTAAAAGATTTATTTTAAATAAATTAAAAATCACAACTTCCAATTCTTTTATAAAAATTTTTACTTTAAGTTCTGGAATACATGAGCAGAATGTGTAGGTTTGCTACATAGGTATACATGTGCCATGGTGATTTGCTGCACCTATCAACCCATCATCTAGGTTTTAAGCCCCACATGCATTAGGTATTCATCCTAATGCTCTTCCTCCCCTTGTTCCCCACTCCCCAACAGGCCCCAGTGTGTGATGTTTCTCTCCTTGTGGCCATGTGCTCTCATTGTTCAACTCCCACTTATGACTGAGAACATGCAGTGTTTGGTTTTCTCATCTTGTGTTAGTTTGCTGAGAATGATGGTTTCTGGCTTCATCCATGTCCCTGAGAAGGACATGAACTCATTCTTTTTTATGGCTGCATACTATTCTATGGTATATATGTGCCACATTTTCTTTATCAAGTCTATCATTGATGGGCATTTGGGTTGGTTCCAAGTCTTTGCTATTCTAAATAGTGCTACAATAAACATACATGTGCATGTGTCTTTATAGTAGAATGATTTATAATTATTATTTGGGTATATACCCAGTAATGGGATTGCTACACACCACTGCTCGAGGAAATAAGAGAGGACATGAACAAATGGAAAAGACATTCAATGCTCATGGATAGGAAGAATCAACATTGTGAAAATGGCCACACTGCCCAAAGTAATTTATAGATTCAATGCTATTTCCATAGCTACCATTGACTTTCTTCACAGAATTAGAAAAACTACTTTAAATTTCATATGGAATCAAAAAAGATCTGGTATAGTCAAGACAATCCTAAGCAAAAAGAACAAAGCTGAAGGTGTCGTGCTACCTGACTTCAAACTACACTACAAGGCTATAGTAACCAAAACAGCATGATACTGGTACCAAAACAGATATATAGACCAATGGAATAGGACAGAAGCCTCAGAAATAACACTGCATATCTACAACAATCTGATCTTCAACAAACCTGACTATAACAAACAATGGGGAAATGTTTCCCTATTTAATAAATGGTTCTGGGAAAACTAGCTAGCCATATGCACAAAGCAAAAACTGGACCCCTTCCTTACACTTTATACAAAAATTAACTAAAAATGAATTAAAGACTTAAATGTAAAACCTAAAATCATAAAAGCCCTAGAAGAAAACCTAGGCAACACCATTCAGGATATAGGCATGGGCAAAGGCTTCATGACTAAAGCACCAAAAGCAGTTTCAACAAAACCAAAAATTGACAAATGGGATCTAATTAAACTAAAGAGTTTCTGCTCAGCAAAAGAAACTATCAGGGTGAACAGGCAACCTAGAGAATGGGAGAAAATTTTTGCAACCTATCAGAGGTCTAATATCCAGAATCTATGAGGAACTTAAACAAATTTACAAGAAAACAAACAACCCTATCAAAAAGTGGGCAAAGGATATGAACAGACACATTTCAAAATAAAACATTTATTTGGCCAGCAAACATATGAAAAAAGGCTCATCATCACTGGTCATTAGAGAAATGCAATTCAAAACCACAATGAGATGCCATCTCATGCCAGTTAGGATGGCAATGATTAAAAAGTCAGGATACAACAGATGTTGGTGAGGCTGTGAAGAAATAGGAACACTTTTACACTGTTGGTACAAGTGTAAATTCATTCAACCATTGTGGAGGACAGTGTGGCAATTCCTTAAGGATCTAGAACAACTTCCAATTCTAAGTGTTCTGCTTTCCCAGGGCATAGTCAAGTACAAGGTCATTTACAAAATGCAACCATATGACTGTTCCTCATGCTGTTCAGTTTGGTGAATTTCTTATCTGTTCCCTTTTTGTGAAATGCTACACAAAGGATATCACCAACACCAGGAAAGCCAAACCTATACAGCTGTAATTCAGAAAAGTGAGCTTTGTCATATTCACTTATACTTGTACACTTTTCTTTCTAAGATTGTTCTGCCAATACCAAAATGGACCTTATTTTAGGGCATAATTTCTTTTTTAGGCAAAAATAATTTCCCAAATCATGCTACTTACCTTGTATCATTTATAAAATATAAAATTTTTTTAACAATACAAATTTTCTACACTTCTTCTCAGGCATGTATCACTGGAGAGAGTGTTTCTCCCTTTATTTTGAACATTTCTCTATCAAAAATAGAATTAACTCGGCCGGGCATGGTGGCTCATGCCTCTAATCCCAGTACTTTGGGAGGTCAAGGTGGGCGGATCAGGAGATCAGGAGATCGAGGACACCATGGTGAAACCTGTCTCTACTAAAAATACAAAAAAAAAAAAAAATAGCTGGGTGTGCTAGTGTACACCTGTAATCCCAGCTACTTGGGAGGCTGAGGCAGGATAATCGCTTGAACCTGGGAGGCAGAAACTGCAGTGAGCCAAGATAGCGCCACTGCACCCCAGCCTGGCAACAGAGTGAGAGAGGCTCTGTTTCAAAAAAAATAATAATAAAAATAGAATTAACTCATGGATTTGTAACTATCATACAAATTAACAAAACCCAAGCCTTTTCTAGTAGTGTTCTGGAATGCGGAAAATAAATAAACAGCATAAAGTACTCTGGGATACATTTTAAACTACATATGTGTCCCAGCCATTTTTGAAAAACATAGATTGAGATTAGATGAAATGGAAAATTCAAAAAGAACAATAACCATTAAACAAATGCATAAAGTAGTTTTTCAGAAGTTTATGAGCCCCCAATTTTTATCTAAAATTATTTCAATGTCCTAAGGATGGTACTTGCATTTCAGTAGGAGGAAAGATTTCTCATTCTTTCATGAACTTATGAAAATCGGGATAAAATTTCTGAGATATATAAGGAACAAAGGAAGAAAATTAAAAAAAAATTTGGCTCATCTTAACAATATAGATGAGGCAATTTCAGACATTATTATGGAAAACTGAATCTGACAATATTTTGGTAGAATAATAAATGATGACTCAGTAGACTTTATCCAGGAAATGCAAATGTAAAGGTAGATTTGTTTTCTAAAGTCTACAGAGAGGAGATAAAGTGATTAGAATCATGGAAGGACAATGAATTTGTCTTTTAGTTTCTTAATCACAACTCTTGCCTTTGCTATGTGATCTTGGGCAAGTTACTTAACAATTCTTAACTGTTTGCAGTTTCCTCACCCTAAAAATTGAGATAACAATAGTATACTCCATAGGCAAAGTTCATATTCAGCTATCACACAGGTATGAAAAGAAAATTGTTAAAGTATTTCTCCATGGATAAGTAGATATCCATTTTGCAGGATCTTCTAAAGGATTCCTGACTACCTTGGGTGAGAACTATAGGACTGCCATACCAGATGCTAAATATCTTGACTATTAACTCTAACTATAGGGACTTCTTTGATGATTAAATGAATCAATGCATATAAAATGCTTAGGAGAGTGCCTATTATATGAAAAGGCAGCCGTACAGATGCTAGCTCTTAGTATTATCAATATAAATGCTAACATCTATAAATCAAAGGTGAATATTTTATGATCATCTCAATAGATGCTGAAAATACATTTGATAAAAATAACATTTTCTCTTCATTTTTAAAAAATTACTTATTTAGAAAGAATGAATATTTCTAGCTAACAGTAGAAACATGATTGCTGAAATCAGAAGCAGAAATAAAACCATTATGTAAAATTTTTACTGACTTTCTACTCAGTGTTATAACTTATGTAAAAATAAAGGGAATAATTATTTTAAAAGGACGGTTTATTATTTATTGGTTATATTTCTGCCAACATAGAATACTCATTTTTACTAAAAAGAAAGTTCAAAAAGATAGCAGTTAAAAATTCAATTAGAATTCTGATATAGCAGCCATGATTACATGAAAAACATTACAGAAAAGAAAATTTAATCTAAAAATCAAAGTATAAAATACCTAAGAATGATTATTTGTGAAGAAATGCATTGGATCTATATAAAAATTAAAATATATAAAACATTGTTGAGTGACAAAATAAAGCTTGAATGAATCAAAAAAGATACTATATATCTGAACGGAAAGAGGCAAAATTGTAAATATGTCATTTCTTCATGAACTGAATTACAAATTTAAAGCAATTCAAATAAAAATCTCAATGACCTTTTAAGATAAGAAATAATTTTAAAATCATTTAATGAGAAAAATGGAATAAGGAAACTGCATATATAAGAGATTTTAAGGGAACTTGCCTTATATATGTGTGAAATACTACACATAGAGACTAGGTAAAACCTTTTGGCCTTGGCATAGATTCAACAGCTAAAGCATTAAAATAGAATAGGTAACCAAGAGTACATATACTTTGACCTAGCAATTACAAATCTATGGATTTATCCCAGAGATATGATCAAATTGTCATCAACAATTTATTATAAGGAAGGTTTTTTGTTGCAGTTTTATTCATAATAGCAAAGCCTTTATCCTCAAACATTAAAAAATTATGGACACTGTTAAATAAAATAGAGGAAAAAAACTTGTTGAGGTGTTATGCAGCTATGTAAAACTGCTTTTAAATAATATGTAATTATATAAATATAACACCCTAAATTATGGGAATGGATAAATACATTATGGTGCAAATCTGTGATAGAATGCTGTAAATATGTTTATATTTGTAATTTTGGATTTTATGAGATGAGAAAAATTGATATAATTTTCAAAACCAGGATATAATACTGTGACACAGCAAGGCATTTTTTTTAACAAAATTGAGACAAAACCGTATGGTTTGTGACATAATGAGATTAAATTCGTATGGATTTATCTCAGCTGTATAAAATTAGAAAAAATGACACCCAGAATGCATACATATGTGCACACAAACACATCTATATAATAACTATAGGTTGTTTCTGGTCCCAGAAAATTCATATGTTGAAGTCCTAACTCCCAATGAAATGATATTTAGAAGTGGGGCTTTGGAGGGCCATTAGGTCCTGTAATAGTTAATGTTAGGTGTCAGCTTGATTGTATTGAAAGATGCCTTGATATCTGGTAAAGTATTGTGTTTCTAGGTGTGTCTGTAAGGATATGGCTGGAGGAGATTCACATCTGAGTCAGTGGACTAGGAGAGGAACACCTACCTTAAATGTGGATGGGCACCATCCAATTGGCTGCTGGCATAGCTGGAACAAAGCAGGTGAAAGTAGGTGGGGTAAGCTGGCTTGCTGAGTCTTCTCACTTTCATCTTTCTCCTTTGCTTGATGCTTCCCTCTGCTCTTTCTTCCCTTGGACATTAAACTCCACATTCTTTGGCCTTTGAACTCCTGGACTTACACCAGTGGTTTGGCAGGGGCTCTCAGGCCTTTGGCCACAAACTAAAGGCTTCACTGTTGGCATCCCTACTGTTGAGGCTTTTGGACTCAGACAAAGTCACTAGTAGTTTTCTTGCTTCTCAGCATCCAGAAGGCCTATTATGAGATTTCACCTTGTGATCATGTGAGTCAATTCCTCCTAATAAACCCCCTTTTATATATACATATATTCTGTTAGTTCTGCCACTGTGGAAACCCTTACTAATACAAGTCATAAGGAAAAACCCCTGGTTTAGCCCTATTAAATTGACCCCAGAGAGCTCTCTAGCCCTTTCTACCTATTGCAGACTCAGCAAGACCTCTGTCTATGTAAAAGAAAGGAGGCCCTCAGCAAACATGGAATCTGCAGGCATCTTGATTGCGGACTTTCCCAGCCTCCTGAACTGTGAGAAATAAATTTCTGTTTCATAAGCCATCCAGTTTATGGTATTTTCATTATAGCAGCTTGAATGGACTAAGAACCATATGGATATACCATTGACCTTTGAACAACATGGCTTTGAACTTTACAGGTCCACTAAAAGTCAAATTTTCTTCCACCTCTGCCATGCATAAGACACAAAGACCAATTTCTCGTTTTCCTCGTCTTCCTCAGCCTATTCAATGTGAAGACAAGGAGGAAGACCTTTATGATGATACACTTCCACTCAGCAAATAGTATGTTTTCTCTTTCTTATGATTTTCTTGATAAAATTTTCTCTTCTCTAGCTTACTTTGTTGTAAGAAAATAGTATATGATACCCACAACATACAAAATATTTGTCAATCCACTGTTTATGTTACTGGCAAGGCTTCTGGTTAACAGTAGGCTATTAGTATTAAGGTTTTGGAAAGTTAAAAGTTACATGTGAAATTTCGACTGCATGGCAGGCTCAATGTCCCTAATTCCTGTGTTGTTTAAGCTTTAACTCTAAACCAAAGGAAAATTTAAAATGGATTGTTAGAATTATAAGTGTGATATTTTCTTTATTCTTATATCTATTCATTTATTTTCCTACAGTGACTATGTTCTCTTTATAGCATGAAAAATGTTACTGAAAAGCAAAAACTTTTATATAGACAATATATTTGAAGATTAAAATATGATTAAAAAGGTATAATAGATTGCCAAGGAAAGAAAGGGGTGTTTAATATATGGTTATGAAATAATTTCTCAATTATTAATAAGAAAATCCAAGCATGTTTGTATCTTGCACTGAACTTAATTACAGGTATTTGAGGAACTAATTGTAAAATATTAAAATAAAACGGCAGCAGAAAAAGGAAATGGAATATTTATCAGATCTCAGATTCGGGGCCCAGAGAAAACTTTCTAGATTCCAAAGGAAGGTGACAAAGGGAAAATAGAGGAAAATAATTGATTATGTAAAATGCAAAATGTAAATTTCTGCTTGTCATATACATATTAATAAAAATAAAAGGCAAATAACCATCAAAGAATAACATTCACATAAAAGTAATGTCTTACCATGTACAGATCAATAACAGCACCAAATTATTCATAGAATAAATGACACAAAAAGACTAATATAATGCAGTGGCTTGACCTTTCAAATGAATGAGGAAATTATAATTAAAACAGCAGTAAGATACCATGTTGCTGTTGGTTAAACTGAAAATCCATTTCTTATTATATTAAGTTGTGCTTTGGATGTGTAATGAAACACTTTCATAATCTGCTAATCAAAGTATAACATGGTAAAAAATTTGACAGTTTGCATAAAAATATATTGAAGATCATTCTATTTGATCAAATTATTCTCCCTATTTCAAAGTGGGAGAGGAGATCTATTTTGAGGAGTGTATTCGTCTGTTTTCACGATGCCAATAAAGGCATACCTGAGACTGGGTTATTTAAAAAGGAAAGAGATTTAACTGACACACAATTCCACGTGGCTGGGGAGGCCTCACAATCATGATGGAAGGCCCATGAGGAGAAAAGTCATATCTCACATGGCGGCAGGCAAGAGAACTTGTGTAGCGGAGATTATAAAACTGTCAAATATTGTGAGACTTATTCACTGTTGTGAGAACAACATGAGAAAAACTACTCCCTTGATTCGATTACCTCCCATGGGTCACTTCTATGACACATAGGTATTAGGGAGCTACAATTCAAGATGAGATTTTGGTGGGGACATAGGCAAGCCGTATCATTTCACCCCACCCCCTCCCAAATCTCATCACATTACAAAACCAATCATGCCCTCCCAACAGTCCCCCAAAGTTTTAATTCATTTCAGCATTAACTCAAAAGTCCACAGTCCAAAATCTCATCTGAAACAACAAAGTCAGTCTCTCCCATCTATCAGCCTGTAAAATCAAAAGGAAGTTAGTTAGTTCTAGATACAATGAGGGTACAGGCATTGGTTAAACACACCTATTCTAAATGGGATAAATTGGCCAAAACGAAGGAGCTACAGGTCCCATGCAAGTTCAAAATCCAGTGGGTCAGTCAAATCTTAAAACTCCAAAATGATCTCCTTTGACTCCCTGTCTCACATCCAGGTCACGCTGATGTAAGAGGTGGGTTCCCATGGACTTGGGAAGCCCCTCCTCTGTGGCTTTTCAAGGTATAGTCCCCTTCCTGTCTGCTTTTATGTGTTGGCATTGAGTGTCTGTGGCTTTTCCAGGTGCACAGTGCAAACTGTCAGTGTGTCTACCATTCTGGGGTCTGGAGGATGGTGGCCCTCTTCTCACAGCTCCACTAGTCAGTGCCCATTAGGGCACTGACTAGTGGAGCTGTGAGAAGTTTTAATTCTTTTTAGCATTAACTCAAAGTTAATGGGGTTTGCAACCTACATTTCCCTTCTGCTCTGCCCTAGTAGAGGTTCCCCCTGATGGCCCCATCACTGCAGCATACCTCTGCCTGGACATCCAGGCATTTCCATACGTCCTCTGAAATCTAGGGAGAGGTTCCCATACTTCAATTCTTGACATCTGTATATCTGTAGGCCCAACACCACGTGGCAGCCACCAAGGCCTGGGGCTTGCAACCTCTTAAGCAATAGCCTGAGCTGTATGTTGCCCCTTTAAGCCACAGCTGGAGTGGCTAGGACACAGGGCACCAAGTCCAGAGAATGCACAAAGCAGCAAGGCCATTCTGCCAGATGTCCTAAATTATCTCTCTCAAGTTCAAAGTTTCAAAAATCTCTTGGGGAGGAGCAAAATGCCACCAGTCTCTTTACATAAACACAATAACCATCGGTTGTTGTGAGACATATTTTCACTAGTACAGCATGGGAAAGACCCATCCCTGTGATTCAATTATCTTCCACTGGGTACCTTCCATTACACATGGGAATTACGGAGTTATAATTTAAGATGAGATTTGGGTGGGGACATTGCCAAGCAATATTAAGCAGATAGAGATGCAATCGACTTTATTGGTCTGAAAGACATTTATAAATATTTATATGTAACAGTGAAATATTGGAAATTATCTGAATTCCCAATCATAGTAGAATGTTATATCACATTTGTTAGTAGACTACTATATAACATAATAAACAACATATAATTAAAAATTATTTAGTGGAATCATGAATGTGTATGAATTAATTTGGGTTATATGGAGAAGAATACAAAACTATAACTCAATTTTATTAGACAGAAATAGTATTGCCTGATAAAATTTGTCTGAAAATAATTGAAAGGAATATACCAATACTTCTCTCAGCATCACAAGCATATACTTAATTTTTATCTTTATAAATATTTTTTTATTTCCAAATTTCTAAATTTCTAAAATGAGCTTTTATTATTATAATCAGAAAAATAAAGCCAGGGGTTTCTAACTTAGGCTTTCTTAAATTATATATTAATTTTGAATTTTCAGTGGACTTCCCATTCTACTTCCCTTCTTTATTAATTTAATAGTTGATTTGTTCCTTTACAGAAAGTAAATTTTCATTTCCTGAAAATTAAGCCCATTTATTACCCAGCATCAGATTTCATAGTTTTAATTTAGTTTAGATGAAATTTGTCTTTTAAGAGACAAAGTATAAAACATTTTTTGTTCTTAATATTTTAAATGAAAAACATAACTAAATATTTAAAGATGTTCCTGTCAAACCACATCAAAATGGAGATTTAGTTTTACTACGAACCTTCTCAGATGTAACAGTTCATTTAGGTGAGATCAAAACAACATATCTCAACTGACAAATATTGAAGAAATGATCTACAAAACTACACAGAAACTCTCAGAGATAAAGGTAAAAAATATCCTTTCCTTACCTATTAGGAGCAATCTTGGTTTTCTTTTGTTTGTTTGTTTTTTCCTTTTCCTTTCTTCTCTTCCCTCCTCTTTGTTAACTTTATAAAGGGAATATTTATCCATTTCCTCCATTTGATATTTTGAAAAAAAAAAAAACTTAGTTTACTGGGACCTATTGGGTTATTAAATCTAGTCAATAATTTAAGGTTATTATAGTATATTATCTTTATTTTTTTTGGTATGACACTGACTTGGTATTCTCTGAATACACTATGCACATTAACATGTTCATGCTTTTGCACATGCTATTTCTTATGCAGGATATTTTATTGCTCTTTTTTCTTAGAGGTGAAACATATTTGTCCTTTAGTACAATTTTTAAATATAAATGATATTTTCTCTATAAAAATTTTCAGTCATTAATTGATTTTTGTTCCTTTCTCACTTTACATATTCTTTTATGACTTTGGATTATTTCTATATAAATGAGAGAAAATCCAACCCTGGTTTGAGTGAAAGAAAAAAGGTGGATGATTGTTAGTTTCAGACACAGCTTAAATAAGACACTCAAAGTCACCAAAACCAAGCAAAATTGATTACTTCTGTATTGAATTTACTGCAGTGTGTTTCTTTCTTTGTGGTGGTCAACTGGAAATTCAGGCTTCAATTTTTGTGGTACTAACTGAAGAAGACATAGTATTTTTTTAAAGAGCAACTTGGCCCTAGAGTCTTGAGAAAATCACTGTGGTTGGGTCTAGATTAGCATGGTCTAGATAACTATTCCTAAAATAATCACTGTGTTTCTACTGATAAAATACCTTCATAGGTGGGGTCTGAAAATGCTGGAAGGAAGCAATGATGTGATAATTGGAAGGTAGAAAAGGGAGATTTTTCTTTCCATGGGATGATGAGATTTTCCTTTAGTATTGGAGTTGAACTAGGCAGGTAGGAATCTACAAAGCATTTTTGTTCTGATTATAAATAAATCGTTAAATCAAATAATTCTATAAATAAAACTCCAAAGGAACAATTAAATATATACGTCTTCACTAAGCAGTATACTAATAATCCAAACTATTTCTGTAGATTGATTTATAGATGAATAACTTTAAGACTTAAATAAAATATATGGAAGGTTATTGTTTGGAACTGAGGTCCTATGCTAGGCCCCAACAGACCAGACCAAGCCAAAATTGAGTCACTCGTTCTAGCTTTTATGTAATCCAACTTAAGTTTCAAACAGGTGAGTTAAATTAAAAACAAGAAACTAGAGATTCACAACAAGTAATCAGAAGAGATTCGAGATTCAGTCAACCTGAGTCATCATGACGAGGAAGTCCCCCCACCCCCCCCCCCTGGTTTTAACCCTGTAAGGACAGTAATGTTGAAATGACCATCTACTTTTTGTTCCTTGTCTCTGCTTTATTCAGTTTTTTTGATGATAAAGTTTATCTCCACTTAAATCACCAGAGTGATTTTTATCTTATAGATGGAATTTTATTAAATTCACAAATCACTAATAACTAAAAGGTCTTGAAACTTAAGTGGTTGAAATTTTGCTTTTTGATATGACAAAAGGAAATATATACATTAAGGAAGATAAGACACACATAATATATTTCGTGAAAATAAAAAAAACTTTCATATTGTTTTTCAAGTATTACACAAGAATAGTTTCATCTTTGCAATGATGGTACTATGCTGTGAACCATAAAATTAAATGTATTTATATCTTTCTTCTTCTACAAATATTGTATGACTTCAAGTCATAAAATCAGAGTATATGTATTGGCAAACACTAGGAGGTTTTTTTTTTTAATCATCAAACTGGAATTCTGTACATCAATAACTTTGTAACACAAGATTTACAATTGCTTCCAAAGTAAGCCAGAAATCGAACAGTGATGCAGGATCATAAAGTAGACAGCACTATAAGGTAACACATGAAGGATTGCAGTCCTAGAAATCTTCCATAAACAAAAACTCCTGGCTACTTAGGTTACAATTAAAGGGTCACTTAACTAACAATCAAGGACAGTTGACCACTAAATCTGTAGGTCTGACACGCTGACACATTTTTCCATCACATAACCGATGTTAAAAATTTGGAAAACTGCCTGATGCAGTGCCTCAGATCTGTCACTTCTGATATGGCCATTCAGTTAGCTTTGGTACCACCTGTTCCACCAGCTGCAAATCATGATTGTACTTTTGAGATGTTGATCCCATAAAATAAGGAAAAACCTCATGGCAGACCATCAACTAGAATTTTCTAGTGTTCAGAATAGTGCTGCTTTTTGTTAAGACAAGATATTTCAAATTTTCAAATGATAAACAGTTTATTTTAGTTATAACATTAACATATCTGTTGTATAATATTTTTTAAATAAACAAAACCTTGAAGAAAATATCAATCACCCCTAATCTTGCCATCTAGAGATTACTTGCTGAGTCAGCAGTATGTATTTCTTGCCAGGCATTTGCCTGTGTGTGAAATAACGATAACGATGATTATAACAACAATAGCAGCTATTTATGTAAACCTTAAATACACCAGAGGCTTCATTTTAAGTGCTTTAAATGGATTATAACATTTAATCCTCAAACAACCCAAATAGCCCTTACAGTAATCTCAATTTTACTTAGGAACAAGAAGCTTAGACATAGAAAATAAATTCTCCAAGATTGGCTTTTAAGTTTTGAAGGCCAGATTCAAACTAAATCTGACTTCAAAGCCCACGAGCTTAACCTCTGCACCGTACTTTCTCATTAAAGATATACTCAAAATAATGTTCAATAAGTTTGGTTAAAGTTTTTATTACAAATTTATTGAGATATAATTCACACATATGAAATTTCATCCTTTCAAAGTGTACATTTTTTGTGATTTGATATATTCACAGATTTGTGTTACTATTAGCACTAATTTCAGAATTTTTTTATTACCCCACCAAAATCACATACCCATTATCTGTTGCTCCACACTTCTCTTTTCCATCAGTGCCTGGCTACGAATAATCTACATAGTATTTCTATGGATTTGGCTATGCTGGAATTGTACATAATTGAAATAATGTAACAAATGGCCTTCTGAATCTTACTTGTTTCACATTGCATAATGTTTTCAAGGTTCATCCATGTACTGCACAACAGTACTTTGTTTCTTTTGTTGTTGTTGTTTTGTTTTTTATTGCGGTAAAATACAAAAAACATAAAATTTTCTATTTTAACCTTTTTAGAGTGCAAAATTCAGTGGCTTTTTGTGCATTCTCAATATTGTGTAATCATCACTGTCTAGTTCCAATACTTTTTTATTACCTGTGATACTGTAATATACAATAAGAAATATATGTATGTGTGATGGTTAATACTAAGTGTCAACTTGATTGTACTGAAGGATACAAAGTATTGATCCTGGAGGGTGTGTTACAAAAGGCCATTAACATTTGAGTCAGTAGGCTGGGAAAGGCAGACCTACTCTTTTTCTTTTCTTTCTTTCTTTTTTTCTTGAGAAGGAGTTTCACTCTTGTTGCCCAGGCCGGAGTGCAATGGCATGATCTCAGCTCACTGCAACCTCCACCTCCTGGGTTCAAGTACTTCTCCTGCCTCAGCCTCCCTAGTAGCTGAAATTACAGGTATGTCCCACCATGTCTGGCTAATTTTGCATCTTTAGTAGAGATGGGGTTTCTCCAGGTTGGTCAGGCTGGTTTTGAACTCCCAACCTCAGGTGATCCATTCGCCTCGGCCACCCAAATTGGGATTACAGGCATGAGCCACTGTGCCTGGTCCAGACTCACTCTTAATCTGGATGGCAACAGTCTAATCAGCTGCCAGCATCTGAGCGGGCACAGTCTAATCAGCTGCCAGCACAGCTAGAATATCCTCAGTCTGCAAATGGCCTATTGTGGAAATTTGTGATTGTGTGAGTTAATACTTAATAAATTCCTATATATATATATATATATATATGTACACACATATGTATATATACACACACATATATATACATGCACACATATATACACACACACATATATATACACATACATATCTATATATCTGTATCTGTATAAATATCTGTATAAATACATATAGATATTCCATTAATACTGTCTCTCTAGAAAACCCTGACTAATACAGATTTTGCTACCAGGTGTGCTTATATAGAAACAGAATATTAAGGATGAAGCTCCTTCGTTGGTTTTACAGTTTCTGGAGTTGGCTGCTTTATATGATTAGACCCCAAAATGCTAAGAACTGTACTTCTAATAGTATGAAAAACTTCAGTAGTCCTTGGTGTGAACTGTCTACAGAGTTAGGCAAAATAAATGCATTTGACACTCCTGATTCATCACTCACGAGAGGCAAGGAGTTTAGTGACTCTGTACATAATACCTTCTCCATATGTGGGGGAAACAAGGATCATAATGAAGCTATTTGGTTGTTGCTAAATTCAGTGGACAGTGATAGAAGAAAATGATGAACTCAGGGATTCTATCTTACAACTTCAGAAGCAGATACTGAGCCTCAATTCTGCTAAGAATGCCCTAAGTGAGAGTCTCATCTCCTATAGAGAAAGAGTTGAAATTGTGGAAAAACAGACACAAGCTCTTATCATCCAAGTGGCTGACCTGCAACGAAAGGTGCATGCACAGCCTTGCCAGGTATCTACTGTCAAAGTGAAGGCATTGATTGGAAAGAAATAGTGCTGTGCAACTTGGAATGGGGATGTGTGAGAGCACCCTGATGAAGCTAGTGACACTGAGCTTGTAAACTCTGATTAACCTTTTTTTGCCAGAAAAAACAGCTTTCCCATCTCCAGTAGTGGCAACATCCCCTCCCATCTCATGCTGCCATCAGCCTTTCTACTTTTGTCGAGGATATAAACTCCTGCATTGCCTGAGGCAACAGTGATGGCCTCTCGGAGGCAGTTGCAAGGCAAGATAACATTAATTCTCCTCAGAAGCCACCCTCAACACCCATGTTTGCTTCTAGACCTATAATCATATTAAACACCCAGTAGGACCCTAAAGGTAAGGTTGAGAGTGTGACCCATGAGGAGGTGTGCTCCAATCATAAAGAACTGCTTAAGTTTTCTAATTTATAGAAATAGAAATCTGGAGAACAGACATGGGAATGATTATTAAGGGTGTGAGATAATGGTGGAAGAAACAGAGTGAGTTGGATCAGGCTGAATTTATTGATTTCGGTCCACTAAGTAGAGACTCTGCATTCAATGTTGCAGCCCAGGGAGTTAGAAAAGGTTCTAATAGTTTATTTGCTTGGTTAGCTGAACTATAGATTAAAAGATGGCCCACTGCGAGCAAGCTAGAAATGCCAGATGTCTCTTGGTTTAATGTTGAGGAAAGGATGCATAGGCTTATGGAGATTGGGATTGTGGAGTGAATTAATCACCTTAGACCTACTCATCCCAGCTAAGAGGGTCCAGAAGATATACCACTGACTAATGCCTTGTGAAACAGGTTTGTAAGGGCAGTACCTGCATTTTTGAAGGTCCCTGTAATTGCTCTTCTTTGTATGTCAGATATCACAGTGGGAACTGCAGTCATTCAACTACAAAATTTAAATACAATGCAAATAATTGGTTCCCGAGGTAGCAGGGGCCAAGCGGCAGCACTCAACTCTCAAAGGCAGGGTGGGCATAGCAGCTGTAATGGACAGCAGAGGCAACATGGCAATGAAAATAGTGTGATTTGAGTAGAGCTCTGTCATTGGCCATTTAATCATGGTGTTCCTAGAAGTGAAATTGATAGGAAGCCTACTGCATTCCTACTTAATTTACATAAACAAAAAACTTCTAGGTCAAGTGGACAAAAGACTAATTTGAATTACAAAAACAGGGAATCATGGCACCTCAATCAATTTCCAGACTTGTGCCAGTTTACAGATCCAGAACCCATTGAATAAAGGGGAGGCCAGGTCCCCTTGAGGAAGGACCCCACTATACTACCAACAATTTATGCTGTTATTCTTTCTCCCATCCTTCCCCAAGGAGGCCTCCAGCCTTTAATAGGGTAACTGTGCATTGGGGAAAGGGAAATGGTCAGACATTTTGGGGGGCTACTGGACACTGGGCTCTGAGCTGATGTCGATTCCAGGGAACCCAAAATGTCATTATTGTCCTCCAGTTAGAGTAGGGGCTTATGGAGGTCAGGTAATTAATGGAGTTTTAGCTCAGTTCCAACTTACAGTGGGTCCAGTGGGTCCCTGGATTCATTCTGTGGTCATTTCCCTAGTACAATAATGCATAATTGCCATAAAGATACTTAGCAGCTGGTGGAACCCACACATTGGCTCCCTGACTGGTAGGGTGAGGGCTATTATGGTGGAAAAGGCCAAATGAGAGCCATTAGATCCGCCTCCACCTAGAAACACAGCAAATTAAACACATTATCACAACCTTGGAGGGATTACAGAGATTAGAGCCACCATCAAAGACTTGAAAGATGCAGGGGGTGGTGATGCCCATCACATCCCCATTCAACTCTGCCATTTGGCCTGTGCAGAAAACAAATGGATCTTGGAAAATGACAGTGGATTATCACAAGCTTAACCAAGTGGTGACTCCAATTGTAGCTGTTGTACAAGATGTGGTTTCTTTGTTTGAGCAAATTAGCAAATCTCCTGGGACCTGGTATGCAGCCATTGACTTGGCAAATGATTTTTTTTCTCCATTCCTGTCCATAAGGCCCTCCAGAAGCAATTTGCCTTCAGCTGGCAAAGTTAGCAATATACTTTTACTGTCCTACATCATGGGTATATTCATTATCTGGCTTTATGTCATAATCTTATTCAAAGAGACCTCGGTTGCTTTTTGCTTCTGCAGGACATCACACTGGCCCATTACATTGACAATATTATGCTGTTTCGATCTAGTTAGCAAGAAGTAGTAAACACACTGAATTTATTGTTAATATGTTTGCATGCCAGACATTGGGAAATAAATCTGACTGAAATTCAGGGAACTTTTACCTCAGCAAATTTTTTAGGGTTCCTGTGGTGTGGGGCCTGTCAAGATATTCCTTCTAAGGTGAAGAAAGAGTTGCTGCATTTAGCCCTTCCTACAACCAAGAAAGAGGCACAATGCCTACTGTGCCTATTTGGATTTTGGAAGCAACATATTCCTCATTTGGGTGTGTTACTCTGGCCTGTTTATTGAGTGAGCTGAAAGGCTGCCAGTTTCATGTGTGATCCATGTGTATGTATATGCATCCCATTAGTTCTGTTTCTTTAGAGAACCCTGACTATTATAGTATGATAAGAAATACATATTTAGTCTTCATTCCAGTTACTGAAACAGAACTCCTAAAACCCTTGGAATGACTGAGCAATAGGGGTGCTACAAGCACGTTTTAGTTCGAATATTTATCTTTGACTCCAGTATCTGACATAGAGCTCCTAAACATCTTGAAATTTCCTGAATGATAAGGGTGTCTTTTGTTGTAATGAGACAGCTCTTGGTGGGCTCCTAATTGAGGGCTGGTCACCCAAAAGACCGAGCCATGATTAGAAACTTGGAACTTTCTGACCAACTACCATTCTCTGGGGAATTTATTTAGTAATTTATTTTAGCAATTTATTTAGCAATTAACGAGGCCTATGTGACAAAGACTGTACAAAGATTTCTTAAGTATAAGCTTTGGGGAGCTTCTGGGTTGGTAAACATATCCACATGACATGAGGATGGCATACCTTAAGTCCACAGAGAACGAAGCTTCTTCACCCTATGTAAGTCTTCATCTGACTTTTCATCTTTTCATCCTCTAGCATTTCTTTTATCAATATAATAAATCAGTAAACGTAAATATGTGTACTGAAGTTCTGTGAGTTTCTGTGACATATTAATCAAGAAGGGGATTGTGGGAATCTCCAAACTGTAGCCATGTCAGACAGAATTTGTGGGTAACTATTTGCAATTGTCATCTGTAGTGCATGCAATTTTATGGAACTGTGCCTTGAAAGTACTTGGAAATGGTGTCGAGACAGCAGGCGGGAGGGGATCCCGGGAAAATCTCCAACCAGCCTGCTCACTGGGAGTGCGCACTAGAGTGGAAATATAGAAGTTCATGCCCTCTGCTGTGGGGAGAAGTCTGGCCTCTCCTCTTCCTGTGTGAAACCTGGGATCTCAACTGACAGATGAGAAGCAGTCTAGAAGGATTCTGGTATTGTGAGAATCCCTGTTTCCCCCTTTTCTTCCTTTTCATGCAATAAAACCCTGTCTTAGTCACCATTCAAACTGTCTGCCAGCCTGAATTTTTGTGGCCATGGGACAAAGAACTCCGTCTTTAGCTGAACTAAGGAAAAGTTCTGCAACAGTGTCAGAATTGTGTTAAATTTTAGGACATCCTGCTGGTGTCAGAGAATAGGTTGGTGTGGGAAAACCCCACATACATCTGAAGGGAAATGTTCTGTGTTTTTGTGGTTGTATTTTGTTTTGTGAATGAGATTATAGAAGAAAACCCTTTATTTTTCTCCAATACATCACCCCAAAAGGAAACTCAAGAAACACCCTTCATTTTTCCTCCTCCTAACTCACTGGCAAACATTCATCTGTTTTCTTTTTCTATGAATTTACATATTCTGTCATTTAAATGAAATAATAAAATATGTGACCATTTGTGTCTGCCTTGACATTCCTATAATAATGTTTCAAGATTCATCTATGCTGTAGCATGTAACAATATTTCATTACTTTATATGTCTGAATTTTGTGTAGATACACCACTTTTGTTAATTCATTCATCAGTTAATGGGTATTTGCATTGTTTACATCCTTTGACTATTGTAAATAGGGCTGCTATGAATATTCTTCAAGTTTTTGTTTGAACACCTGTTTTCAATTTTTTGGAGGGTATACCCAAGAGTGGAATTGCTCCATTACATGGTAATGCTGGGTTTAACATATAGGGGAAACACCAAGCTTTTTGGAGTTTCAACAGCAGCTGCACCATATTACCTTCTCACCAACAATTCAAGAGTCTTCAGATTTTTGCACATCTTCACAAAATATTTGTTATTTTTTATTATTATATCTGAATGTCCAGTGTTAGCACACTGTGGTTTCCATTTGCATTTCTCTAATGGCTAATGCTGTTTAGCATCTTTGCACATACTTTTTGAACATTCATATATCTTTTTTTCAGAAATGCCTATTCATGTTTGTTGCATATTTGTTTCATTGGGTTGTCTTTTTGTTGCTGAGTCCTAAGAGTTCATTGCATATTCTAGGTACTAAAGCCTTATCAGATATGATTCACACATAATTTTTCCCATTCTGTGAATTGTATTTTCACTTTCTTAATGGTGTCCATTGATGCACAAAAGTTTTATTTTTTAGGAAGTCCAATTTATCTTTGTTTGCTTTTGCTGCTTCTGTTATTAGTGTCACCTAAGAAACAGTTGACAAATCAAAAGACATACAAATTTAATCCTATGCTTTCTTCAAATAGTTTTGTCACTTTAGTTATTATATTTAGGTCATTGATGCATTCTGAGTTTAGTTTTGTATATGGTGTGATCTGAGGATCCACTTTCATTCTTTTCCATGTGAATATCTAGTCGTCTCCAACCATTTGTTAAAAAGATGCTGTTTTGTTTTTTTTTTTTGGCATCGAGTGGTCTGGGCATTTTTCCCAAAAGTCAATTGACAATAGATATATGGTTTATTTCTGGACTCTCAGTTATATTCCATTGATCTATCTGTCTATCTGTCTATCCTTATGCTAGTACATTGTCTTGTTGACTATCACTCTTTAGTAAAGTTTGAAAGTGGAAAGTATGAGTCTTCCAGCTTTTGTTTTTTTAATATTGTTTTGGCTATTTAGGATTTTTTTATGATATTACATTGTTAGAATTTTGGGTGTTGAAATACTTACATTCCTGGAGTATATTCCACTTTGTTATATTGCATATTTTCAATTTTTTAATCTATATTTATAATGGATATTAGTCTCTAGCTTTGATTACTGTGATGTCTTTGTCATTTTTCTTTATAGTAGAGTAATTCTGGCTTTATACATGAGATAGAAAGTGCTCCTTTCAATTTTTTTTTGAAGAGTTTGAGAAGAATTGGTATAATTTCTTACTTAAAAGTTTGGTAGAATTCACCAAGGAAGCCATTTCTCCTGGCCTTTATTTGAAGGATTATGATTAATTATTCCATGTATTTACTTCTCCCCAGGTATATTGAGATTTTCTTTTCTCTTCTTGCTCTTTTTTCTTTTTGTCACCTTGGTAGTTTTTGCATTCATATATATATACACACACACACACACACACACACACACACACACACACACACACACACATATATATATACACACATATATATATACACACATGTATATATATATACACACACATATATATATTTTTTGCATTTCATCTGAATTATCTAGTTCTTTGGTGAAAAATTATTTCTAGTATTATTTGATAAGCCTTTTTATTTCTGCAAGGTCATTAATAAAATTCCTACTTTCATTTCTGATGGCAGTGCTTGTATCTGCTTTATTTTTGTTTGTTTGCTTTTGTTTTTTACATTTTCACAGAACTAACATTTTCCTTCATTGATATTTTATAATTTTCTCTCCTCCATTTTACTTATTTCCTTTCTAATCCTTATTATTTCTTCTGCTAGCTTTGGGTATAATTCTTCATTTTCTACTTATTTAAGGTAGAAAGTAAGGTTGTTGAATTGCAATCATTGTCTTTTTTAAGAAGTTTATTTTTCAGGTTTCTTATAGCATTGTGATAAGATAGTAAGAAAATTAAACTAGATGTTAGGAGACTGGGGTATGAAACCTCAAGTTGTAACTCATTAAGGATGACATTGGCAATTGGATGCAACCCATTAAGTCTCATACTATTCAAATATAGAATGAGATGATTAGAATAGAATATTTCTAAGATCCTCTTATAAATTTAATCTTCGTTCTATAATTTAAACATCCACAGTTGGATGCCTTTGTAATTTATTTTTTCACAAAACCTATACAAATTTAAGACATTTAATAATTATAGGTTTATTTTGTTATATTACTTTATATTTTTAGAATTGTATGCTTATGGAGATCAGATGGGAAGAAGAAACAGAGCACGAAAAAAGCCTGCCCTTTTTGGTGCAACCTGTCCTGAGCCATGTGTAGTTTAATTAAGACCCTTTTCTACTGTTCACAATAATATGATAGAAATATTACTTACATTAAATTCTCAGAGTTTGTTGACAGACACCAAGACAATTGGGAGAATATATACATAAAAATTGAAGAAAGAAAGAAGCTGCAAAGGGGGATTTGATAAATATTGATTTATTTAAGTGAAGAGAAAGGTCAGCAGTTCAAGCAAGGCCTACATGTAGTCAAGTAGAGAAACGTTTGAGTAAGCCACGGCAACATATAAGTAAAGATAGATAATAAAACATACCTCAGATTTTAGGGGACTGAGGGAAAGACTTGTAAAAATGTAATCCAGAAAAGCAGATAATTTGATCTTCCAATCAATGATGAAACCGGAAAAAATCATTCTAAATGAATGACACATTGGAAGTAAAAGAGTCAGCCCTATCGTTACGTAAAACTCGATTCCAAAGTGTGGCTAAAGACAAATAACTGGTTTCCATATTTCTTGTATCTTGAAATTCATTATATTTTAAATAGTTGATCAAGACAGTCTGAAATCCTACTATAGAAGGCCTGAGAGTCTGAAATCCTACTATAGAAGGCCTGAGATATGTATTTCAACACTTAGGTATAGTCTGCTGTCTGAAGGTCACGGACTAATTCTTTCTTACTCACCTGAATTATGGCAACAGAAATGATGACAGCCAAACACTACTGTTCCCTAAAGCAGTGATTATTTTGTAGTTGGAAAATGGAATTGAAGTCTGTTCTAATATTCTTACTTAGGGACTCATAATTTGAGCATACACCATTACCAGGATCTATTTCCTTGACTTTATAGGAATATGTAGTCCACATTATTAAGTTATTGTCCTCTTTATCAGATTTCTAAAGTGAGGTGACGCAGATGTTATGTGCAAAACAACCTATATAACAATATGGGTGATTGTTTGTGTTGTTCTTTTCTTTGCAACGGGGACATATTAACAGCTGTGTAACAGTTAACCTAAAACTTCTAAAATATCATTGAACAACATATCCCCTTTAACAAAAAAATGTGATTTCAAGCATCCAACCGTGGTTGCTGCTTTGATTTATTTTCCAAAAACCTATACTAACCCTGTCTCCAAATATACTATATGCTATTTGTTGCATCAATACTGTGCCTTAATACTAATTTTTCTGTACTTATTATTGTTATATTTAGTGACCAAAGTGCTTCTTGCATACAACTATTTGATGCTTTCTGATATTACTCAGTATCAGCTGGAAAGTATCACACTGAACACATAGAAAGTTTTACTAGTAACAGCGTGCTTTGTGGGTGAACAGTTTTCACATATGCAACTAATTTGTGTGTATTTAATATGCGTCTCTTAGACCTCTAGATTTTGGATTCACTCCTTACTATTACAGTATAGCAGCTGAATCACAATACTACTCCCTATGTCTCTCCGTTTGTTTAAATGGGCCAGGAGGTGGAAGGCAGTTGCTTTTTCCTGGGTGCTGCTTATTCTACAATCCCTATTCCTTAACTCCTACCAAAAACTACTTAACGAGTGCTTTAAATATCTCAGATTTATACGGAAGGTTTGGTACAATATAGTGGGACTACAGGACAACATAAAAAAAAGTTAAATTTTGGCATCAAATATCACTACCCTAAAACTTTACCAGGACTTTCTCACCTCTAAGTGTTTCTTGGTGGGGATATCCCTTCCTTTGTCATTTTTTAAATTTCCTTTTGTTTATCTCCAAAGATCCGTTTCTTTCATGCCCATCTCCACACTGGTGTCCTTTACCTTCTCTTTCAGACTGCTTACATGAACTCAAAATATCTTTTACAGTCTTAGAACTATCAAGTTGAATCTCTTAGTGCTCCAGGTTCTAATTTTTCAAACAAAAAGGCTCATCAAAGTACATGTTGAGTGTTTTCCCGAGGGGAAAAAAAGACAAAATTTACCATTGAGGAAGTTATTGCTTTTCCCCTAGAGTACAGCAGGAAAGCAGACATTGTGTTTTTTAAGCAGCATTTTTCCTATTTGGCTACATAGAGAGAAGCCTTTATATTCCAGAAATTCTCAGGTGTATGCATAATATCCCCATCTTCATGCGAGCTATATGTCAAAAGATATATCTAGTTTGCAATATCTTAAGAAGTTTTACCCTCTATTAAACCTTTCCAATTTATATGAACATCAATATTTCTGGTTCCAGCTGGTCGCAAAAGGGTCTGTCTTTTCTCTCTGCTGCCCCCAATCATCTACCTCTCACTCATACAGTTTCTAAAAATTGCTTTCCACCTTCCTCCTTCGGGAACTACTTGACTAATTGACGATCTTACATGTGACATTATTATAAAGAAAAAGTACATTAAAAAAAAAAGACCAAAAGATGATGTATGTAATTTTCAAATTCCTCAAATGTGATACATAATGAAAAACAATACATATGAATGTCCTCAAGGAGAAAAAATAAACTAAACAAACTTCAGTTATACCTCATTTTCCTTAATAATTATATTCCTGAACCACTATATATAAATTTAACTTTCATAAAATAAATTATATGTGAAGGCTTTTAAGAAGAAAGCACTACATAAATGTGACTCTGCAATATATTCTTTTGTAAAGTAGATTTTTATGCAAATATTCATTTGTTTCTATGTGAATTTTATAAAGTTGTTTATACTTGATCTCTTGTTGGGAAATTATCAGGCAATGCCTACAAAGAGGCTTCCTTTGTGAAGAAAGAATATGCTTTGCCATAATTTCCTTTCTTACTTTGTAATGTAGACGAATCTTACTTGAATTAGTTTTGTTCCCACACTTAAGTAGAAAGGGTTGAAATATTCTCTGAGTAGATTTCTTTTTTTTGCCCTCTAACATATATTTTGTTATCTTAGAGATCGAGTTAAATTTTGAAGGAAATTTGATTTACACTTTATTAATATGTAAAACATAAAAGATGCAATTCCCAGGTGTTAAGTGTTCTGATTGATGTTTTCACAATTGTTCACCAATGTCATGGATATCCTTACTGTGAGGTCTCCAGTAATAGGTTTCCCTTAAAATGTGTTATTTTATCCTTTCGGTTATTATACAGAGGCAGTAGTAATTGTAGTTAAGACCAAAAAATTATACCTTAATTATAACACTTACAAGTTATAAGGTCTTGGACAAGTTATTAACTATTCTATGTATACATTTTCTTATATGTCATATGGAGTTAATAATTGGGTTATTGCAAGAATTAAATGAGGGAATATGTATAAAGAATTTAACTCAGGACTGAGATGTAAATGCTTGATAGCTACTTGCAGTTATTGCGTTTTTCTACCTGTAAAGACTCTAAGCAACATGCTAAGTGAGAGGGGTTCAATATTACAGATGAAAAGTTTTATGTTGACAAATAGTAAAATACATATTTATTGAGTAATAAGATACGTGTTATTTGAAATTACTGCATATCATGACTTACGTTGAAATTCAGTTACTTTGGCAGTTAATGAGATAATGGCAGACTTTCAGCAACTTAGCTGCTCTAAAATGGGAATAGACAGAAAATATTGAAA
Source organism: Sapajus apella (assembly GCF_009761245.1). Lineage (NCBI taxonomy): Eukaryota > Metazoa > Chordata > Mammalia > Primates > Cebidae > Sapajus > Sapajus apella. Next base: position 171,807 of record NW_022437085.1, on the reverse strand, counting down.
AGGATAAAGTATTATGTGTCCAATGTTTATAGACAAAAGTTTGGTATGTCATGAGGAAATGCAGATTCAAGCTATATATTGAATTGCACAGTTGCATCTGAATTCCAGGACTTGGAATTATGAAGCAATCGTGGTTTGGCAGACTTGTACAGCATTACTTCCCCAACCAAACACCTAAGGTTTCAGAGTTCTTGAAAGTAGGGAACACAAAATAAATTTCATTGACTCACTATAAAAAGCTAATATTGTAATATTTCCTACAAATAATTCAATTTCAATAAAATAGGAGAAATAAAGGAAAATATTAGTCTGATTTCACTATGAAACCCAGTCTATTTAATCTTTAGAAAAGATAATACAACAGTTTGTAATTCAAAGTGAAAAACTTTGAGTCCTTGATTTCTTTCAACTTAAGGTATTATGTCTGAAACCCAAGCACAATAAACACTATTGTCACTACAAATACAGTCTGAATTTTAGTGGCTTTATTGCAGGAATTCATATAAAATTCTGTCAGGAGAGATAACAGGGTGTGGATCTGGATTCTAAGAGACTTTAATTAGATTTAAAGGTCAGCAGTAGTGGTGAAAAATCAACACATCTAAATAAAACATAAACTTCTCTAAGAAAATATACTAATATTTCATGTAACGTACTTGTCTGACTGATCATGGGACCTATTACCAAGAACTAACTATTTCCCATGATGTAATTTTAATATGATAATATCCAGGTTATTTCCTTTTAACTACACAGTGTTTGCTTGTTTTGCAAGTGATTGAGTTTAACTTGTAGTTCATCCAATTATGCTAGATGATGCTTTCTCTCAAAATACGAAATTTTGTTAGCAAAATTGTCATTCACTATTGTCCTTGTTTTTTTCTTTCTGAAATACAGTTAAATGTTGATGAGATTTTTAAAAATATAAATGTTTCAGGTATTATAAATTACTCTTTATTACATGTTAATTAGTATACCCTGAGAGATGCTTAATTATAATAGCTGTTAAATTCCTGAAAGTTAAATTAAGATTCTACGTTAGTGAGCAAACTCACTAAAGACGTGAAAGAATGACAAGATGAAAAATAATTTACATTTGTAGAATCTCCTGTAAAATTATTAGAAGTGACAATTTCCTTTCTATTTTTATGCTGGAATCAATGTTGCATATCTAAACTATGGTGACATCATGGTTAGATTTTGCATAGCTGAGAACTAACAGGAAATTAAGAGTGTAATACAGGATTATTGTATTTGGTATAATGGTGCTACTTTGATGTGTAACCTAAAATATAAGTTTTTAAAAAAATACAACAAAGGGTATGGGGCAGATGACCTTTTCAGAAGAAGATATAGATGCTGGACAGACAAAAAAAAATAACAATTCCCTCATGGAACATCTGTATTTAAGGAATACAGCCTTGGAATTATCTTTGACCTCTCTCTGTTCCTCCCACTTCCCTCTGCCTCAAATATTCAAATATTAATAAAGCTTGTTAACAATGACAAAAAGAAAGAAGTGAAGGAGACTGATATGCTTTGGGCCTCTGTCCTCGCCCAAATATCAAGTTGAACTGTAATCCCCAATGTTGGAGGTAGGGCCTGGTGGGAGGTAATTGGGTCATGGGGGTGGATCCTTTATGAATGGCTTAGCACTATGCCCCTTAGGACTGTCCTTACAATAGTGAGTGAGGTTGCGTGAGATCTGGCTGTTTAAAAGTGTGTGGCACCGCCATCTCTTGCTTGCTCTTGCTCCCACCATGTAAGATGTCTTGTTTCCTCTTTGCCTTCTGCTATGATTGGGAGCTTTCTGAGGCCTCTTAAGAATCAGAAGTCATTATACCCCCTGCACAGCCTGAAGAACTTCAACCCAATTTATTTATAAATTACCCAGTCTCAGGTATTTCTTTATAGCAATGTAAAAAAATAGACTAATACAGAGACTAATAGGGAAAACATTATTGAAAAATTATATTGGAACTTTTTTTAGTGCACCACTGGTAAGTTTATATGCGTTTTTAATAAGAATTAGAGTCATTACTGTTTTCTGAGCATTTGTTGTTGTTGTTTTCATCTCTGCTGCCTTTGATAATGACATAGGTTCCTTCTTGAAATTTAGTCCTGACCATTATGTCCTGGTTTTCTTCTTACCTTTGTGGCTGTTCATTCTTAGTCTTCTCAAACTCTCTTCCATTTATCCCTTAAGTGTTGTTTCTTCATCTTCTTCCTGGAGAATCTTACCTACTTCTTTTTCTACAACTTCCATCACTCTCTGTAGGGTTTCCCAGTATCCATCGCCTACCCAGAATTCTCCTGAGTTTTAGATCGGAAAATCCCTTAGGTAGTTTATGTATCTGTCTTTCTCACTAGGCTATGAGCTCTATGAGTTGTAAACATTTTTTAAATCCCCAAGGCCTCTGCAGCCCTGCAAATGGTAGATGTTCTAGCCAATTTTTTGAAGACATGAATGAATGAATGATAGCATTATGGCCATAACTGTACTTTAATAAATTGAATATTGCAGTAGATTTTCAGGATGTGTCAGAGTTTGCTTGAGAAGCAGAGTGGAATGTCCTACTTTTTAAAAATTGTCTATATCATATTTCTTAGGCACACACAAAGATAGAATCCTATTAATTTATATATTATATAAACACAGACTACATTCACTTATACAAACACATATTTGTGATGTTCCTCCTTTTAAAGTTCCTCCCACAGATACCTTGAAGAAACCACACAATTTACAGAGCCTTGTGTCATTTTCACTCCTCCCTGTTTGCCATGCCCAAAGCTTTTCTGCTATGTCTGGGTGTTAATTCATGCTCACATGGCAAATATGACAATTATAAGTATATTGCCTAAAAGATCAACAGACTTTTCTCAAAAGTTAACCTTTATGTTAGAAACTCAGGTTAAATGATGTCAAATGTGGCAGGTATGTTGTCTGATTTACAAAGCCACAAAGATTCTGTAATAAGTTTTATTTTGGATTGTTTTATCTTTTCCTTTCTTGGGGTTTGTTGACTGCAACCTTAATTTCCTTGAAAAATAAATTTCTGGGGTTTAGAACTAAACAATGAAGAATGTCGCTTTATCTGAAAAATTCATTCACTATCTGTTCAGCATTTGCTAAGTATATGATACCGAGCCAGGACCACATTATGAGGCATAAAGAATTTCCCTAAGACTATATGCATAGGTCAGGTTCTTGTTTCAAGCCTTAAATCAATCATTCTCTTCACCTCAAAGTCAAAAGATGAATACTATTGGCATATTCAGTGTTGTTTTAATCAACATTATTGCAATTCAACAAATATTTGGGATTATTTATTTATTTACGTTTAAAATTTTTTCAGACAGGGTCTCACTCTGTTCCCCAGGCTGGAGTGCAATGGCACAATCTCAGTTCACTGCAACTTTCACCTCCCCAGCTCAAGTGATTCTTCTGCCTCAGCCTCCTGAGTAGTTGGGACTAGAGGTGAGTACCACCATGCACAGCTACTTTTGTATATTTTGTAGAGTCAGTTTAGTCATCTTGCCTAGGCTGGTCTTGAACTCCTGAGCTCAGGTGATCCACCTGCGTCGGTCTACTGAAGTGCTGGAATTACAGGTGTGAGAAATGATGTCCAGCTTTCAATAAATGTTTTGAACACCTAGAATGTACAACACCTTTTCTAAGGCATAGTAAGAAAAGAACAAAGGTGGCAAAGTATATTTTCCATCCTTTAAGTTCCTTCAATCAAGTGTATTGAATATTTATTCAACTTTCACAATATTTCACACACTGTACCTAGCATTTCCATGTATTAAAAAATCCACATGGTTAGCTTCTATTATTACTTGCATTTTATAGATAAGGAAACTGAGACAAAAAGGTTTCTCTTCCAATGTCTCATAAGCGGTAAGTAGAGGAGCTAGGATTTTCATATGAATGTCTCTGATTCCAGAGTCAGTGTTCTTAATCAGTAACAGTATACATTCTAGCATTAGAAAGAAAATGCATGCACAAGTAACTATAGTTCAGGTGAGATTATGAAAGATCTATAATAAATATTCCAACAAATGACTGTAGAAAAACAACAAAGGGACCTGGGAACATTTCTTAGGGGAGGCTTCATTTAAATCAAGTCTACAGAAATACTAATAGCTATCACTTGTTGAACATGTTGAGTTTGTCAGATACTTGCAAGATTCTTCATACCTACCACTTATATCTTCACAATAATACTAACAAGTTATGTTATGCTTTAGGAAAAGGGGCTTCCAGGGATCAAAAACGCTGCCCAAGGCTGCACACCTGAAAGTGGCAAATCTAGCATTTACAAAACGGCTGCACCGACCACCTTCTTCCTCCAATGCCTTCTTTCTCACTTCCCTGTGCCATTTCTCATAATACTGTTTCAATGTACTTCGACAGTAGTCATGAGGAAAAGCACATAATCAGGGAAATTTGAGGCTAATTTTGGGAATGACTGGTCACTTCGAATTTGAGTATAAATAAAGGTCCTTGTGTAGAGGACTAGTCAAACATATAGCTAAAAGCTCACTTAAGTTAGATGATGGCAGGCTTGAAACATTCAATTAGAACTTTTAGAAGTAAGATACATTCAGAGCAGAGAACTGAAAAGTAGGTATAGGAATCAACTGGCAGAGAGTTGTTAAATCTCCTCTCATAATTCAGGAAAAGGAGAAAGAATGTCAGAATTCTGTGATTAAAGTGGGAATTGCAATGAAAAAAAACAATGTTAGATATATCTTTTTTTTGGGGGGGGGGAAGAAAAAGAAAGAAAAAGAGAAAGAAAGAAAGAAAAGAATGAAAGAGAGAAAGAAAGAGGAAAAGAAAGAGGGAGAGAGAATGGGAGTCTTCCTTTATTGCCCAGGCTAGAATGCAGTCTAAAAATGCGTATTAAAAACCTCTTTTATGCCAATAATTGTACTTAACAATGGAGACAGGAAGGAATAAGGGGGGAAAATAACAAACAAGCAGCCAACCAATATTTCATTTAAACCTGTGAAATGCTATGTAATCACTGAGGAGTGATTTACTTCAAATTATGTAGTCACTTTTAGAGTAGGTGTGATGTGTTACTGAGAAGAATGTATGTTTTGTGGATTTGGGGTGGAGAGTTCTGTAAATGTTTATTAAATTTACTTGTTCCAGGTCTGGAGTTCAGTCCTGGATATCCTTGTTAATTTTCCGTCTTGTTGATCTGTCTAATATTGACAATGTGATGTTAAAGTCTCCCACTATTATTGTGTGGGAGTCTAAGTCTCTTTATAAGTCATTAGAATTTGCCTTATGTATCTGGGTGCTCCTGTATTGGGTGCGTGTATATTTAGGATCGTTAGCTCTTCTTGTTGCATTGATCCTTTTACCATTATGTAATACCCTTGTCTCTTTTGATGTTTGTTGGTTTGAAGTCTATTTTATCAGAGACTAGGATTGCAACTCCTGCTTTTTTTTGTTCTCCATTTGCTTGGTAAATCTTCCTCCATCCCTTTATTTTGTTAGAGATATCTTACAGAGAGACGTTGAGAAAATTTGGTGACTAGACATGAGTGACTAGATATGAGGCAAGAGAAAAGTTTAATTTGTTGTCACTAATCACTATCATGTTCCTTAACCCCTCTTTTCTAAGAGTATGTATTTACAAGAAGTTTTCTAACAAAAGCATGTTTCTGTGGAACATATCTCCTTCACTGAATATTCATGGTTATGTGCAATAAATGTGAGCTCATTTTTTGATGGGTTTTGGCAAATGTAAGGCCACAGGTCTATGTTGATTGCTTCCTCTAAATGCATTGTTACCTCAATAATATGTTTTTAAATTCAAATATATCCTTAAAATATTCACTTAAAATGTTAAAAATAGCATTACATGGAAGAATTTAACCCAAATTCATTCTTTCTTGCTGTCATCACAAGGAAGTACTGTATCTCCCATGTTTAAAAATTATTTACCAATCCTCAGCTATCTCTGTATTATTTCTTTTTTCACAGAAATCTCTTCCAGAGAGTTACACATTCACATTATCTTTTTCTTCAAATTCATGATAGAGGTTCCCCAAAACAGATTTTAATTCCCATTCATAACTTAAAGCTATTATTTTCAATTTTAACATTGACCTCCAAATTGCCAAAGGCTTCAGTCAATTCTAGTCTTTATTTCACTAGATCTATTAGTGATATTTGACACAGTGGACCATGGCTCCACGTTCTTCATTAGGATTCAAGGATACAACACTGTTTTGTCTTTCCTCACCGGCTGCTTCTTTTCAATATTTTTGCTTGATTCATTTATTCTTGGAGTTCTTTGCAAATCAATCTTTATGTATCTTCTTACTTTCTCTATTGAGACTGAATTCCTTGATAATCTCAGTTTCATGCTTCTAAAAGTTATCTATATTTTGAACTTTTTTTTTTTCTTTTGAGATAGAGTCTTGCTCTGTCGGCCAGGCTGGAATGCAGTGGCACGATCTCAGGTCACTGCAACCTCCACCTCCTGGGTTGAAGTGATTTTTCTGCCTCAGCCTCTGTAGCAGCTGGGGCTACAGGCTTGTGCCACCACGCTTGGCTAATTTTTGTATTTTTAGTAGAAACATGGTTTCACCCTATTGGTCAGGCTTGTCTTGAACTCTTGACCTCGTGATCCACCTGCCTCAGCCTTCCAAAGAGCTGGGATTGCAGGTGTGAGCCACCGCACCCGGTCTTGAACTTTTATATAATTATCCCTGAACACTGCATTTAACTCCAGACTCATATCCAATTAGTACTTTGATATCTACTAGGGATCTCAATCCACATATGAAAAAAAAAAAAAACAAAAAAAACCAGAACTACTGAGGTTCACTTTCCCATTTTGAAATTTATTAGTCTTTCAATCGTCTATATCTAAGTTAAATGCATTCAGTTGTTTAGGCTAAAACCGAGACGTCAACCTTGATTCTTCTCTACCTCACTATCCTCTACTTCCCATTCAATTTTCATCACTTCTGTTTTCAAACTGTATCCAAAATTCAAAAGTTTCTTACCAGTTGCATTATTGCCATTTCTGGTCAAAGCCATCATCTATCACCTGAATATTGTAATAGTCTTCTAATTGCTCTGCATGCTTCTGTTCTTTCCCCATTTTAGTCTGCTTTCCACATAGCATTCATAATTATCCTGCTAAACCTAAGACACCTTGGGCCAATTCTCTGCTCAACACAAGTTACCAGTGAATTTATGAAAACTTTAAACGTACTACAAATTATTTGACACGTTTCCCATCAAATGATTTAGAATACGTCCTTTCGCCTTAAGTTGCCTTGTGTCTCATTTGACTAATTGAGAACGGCAGAAATAATGCTGTGTCTTCAAAAGGTAGATCGTAAAAGATCATGCAGCTTTCACCTTGTTCACTGGAATAATCTCTCACAGCACTGATTCACCATATAAGAAATCCAACTGCCCTGAGTTTGTTTTGCTGGAGAGGCTAGCTTTGAGTTTTATGATTGACAATTTCACCTCAGTCCTCCTTTCTACCTATTCCTGCCAAAATGCCAAATATGTAAATGATGCTTTCCTGGAACCTCTAAGCAACCTATCTGCCAGATGAATACCAATAAATGACCTTCATCAATGCCACATAAATGACAAAAATCATCCCATCAAGTCTTGTTTAAATTTCTGTTCTACAAAATCATAAAATATAATTAATTTATTGTTATTTAAAAAACCCTAAATTTGGGGATTGGTTGTTATGCAGATAAAAGGAATAGACTTATTTTATTCATATTAATGTCAAACTCTTTTCAAACTTAACACGGTGAAAGTTATTGAATCCTTGGAGGAGCAGGCTTTTGATTCAATTGTCAATCATAATACTCAAAGCTTCCATAACTCAGCTAATGACCATGCTATTCTCTATTTTTTATTGTACATTTTAAGATGTGTAACATAATGATATACATAAATAGTGGAATAATACTACAATCAATGAAATTAACATGTCTATAATCTCATACAGTTACATATTTTTTGTAATAAGGAAACCTAAATTCTAATCTTTTAGCATATACAATACAATATTATTAACTTTAGTCCTCATGTGGTATATTAGCTTTCTAGGATCATTCTATATAACTTTGTACCCTTTGATTAACATCTCCCTGTTTCCATTCTCCTCTCTATCCTGGTAACCATGGTTCCACTATCCATTGCATATATTTGACCTTTTAAAAAATTCCACATGTAAGTGAGAACATGCAGAATTTTCTTTTTTGCGTCTGGTTCATTTTTTTGGTGTAATGTTCATGTTGCTGAAAATGACAAGATCTTCTTTTTAAGGCTAAATAACATTCTATTGTACAATACAACACATTTTCTTCATACTTCATCCATCAATGAACACAGGTTTTTCTTTCATATCTTTGCTATTATGGATAATGCTGCAATTAATATGGAAGCACAGATAGCCCTACACAGAGTTTATTTCATTTTTGTTGAGTATGGAAATCCAAATTAAAATTACCGTGAGATATCACCTCCTACCTGGTAGGATGGCTATTATCAAAAAGATAAGAAATAACAAGTGATGGCAAGGATGTGAAGAAAAGGTAACATGTGTAAACTGTTGGTGGGAATGTAAATGAGTATAGACATTAGAAAAACAGTTTGGAGGTTCCTAAAAATTTTAAATGACAACTACCATATAACCCAATAATTCCATTCTTTATGTCTCTTAGTACCAAAACTTAGGGTTATCTTCATTTCTTTTATCCCTTTCATATGCCATATAAGATCTCATAGCAAATCCTTTTGGTTCTATGTTCATATTATGTTCAGATATGACCACTTCTCACTACTTCCCCTGCTACTACCATGGTCCAAAACATAGTCATTTCGCATACATATTACTTCAATAGCCTATCAAGCCTCTCAACTTAATGTCTACCCCAATTCTTTTAATAGAACTTGAAATATTGGCATATATTTTTAAAATTTAAATTTCAAGAGTGATCTGCTTTCTTACCTAAGAATACTTCATTGGAGTTGTCTTTCTCTTTAGTTGTCTTTCCTTCTCTTCCTCAAACATTTTCAGAGCTGGTAGTATGTATAACATGTCCAACTCTGAGTTTGCTCTATGCCAGGACAACTCCAGATAACACAAAGACACCTCTTGTTTTCCTCTGTTTATCTGTAGAGATGAGCAACTACATTGTTTCCAAGGCACTGTTTCAAGCTTGAATAATAGCATATAGTTAGATGAAGGTAGTGGTACAGGATGTCTATTAGAATCTCTTGGGCATTCTTTTGAAAAAGCACACAAAATTCATGCACACATACATGAATATGCACACCAACTTCAAGAATGTTAACTCTGAACTGAACCACTTTGTGCAAATTTGGCCTCTTCCTACATGAGAATTAACACTGTACAGTACACGAATAATTTGATTATAAATAAATATACTGCCTCTTTTAAATAATCCAGCATATTTTCTTAGCTAGAATAAAATTTTGTTAAGGAAGGCAATACCAGGTATATAATATGGATTAAATACCCGAGCAAATTAGTAGGAAAAAATGAACTTCTCATGACTATTGGAGCAGATGATACCACTCTTCGATTGTGGTCATATTGGACGCTACTGTAGTTCAATATACCTCTATTTTTTAATTGAATTGTTTTGGAATAGATAAAAAAGAACAAATATGGTACATGTGCATACACACACATGCACACACACACACAAACATACACAAGCATATGTACTGAACCCCTTATTCTTTAATTCACAAAACTCAGATGCACTAGAAAATATTCCATGTCAGTATTTTAAAAATAAAGAAAAATTATAACTTTATGTAGAATTGATGTAAATTTTTCTGCCCCGAATGGGATTTTTTTGAGTGATTTGATTACTTTTTTACTCCTTTATTAATCAATTTGGATGGAGGAAAGTCAAGTTGAAGAAAAAGATTCGGGAAAAAGAAACAAATTATTTACAAAATAATTGATGGAATCTTATGGCCCTGTATAATGAGTGAAATTAGAAATTAGTATTTTTGTGTCCGAAACTAACTGAGACTGCATTTTAAAAGTCACATACTGTATAATGAAGAACAAGGTCAAGTTGTGCTATGTTTGGGTGACATACAGCACAATGGAATGTCTAGACTTCAGGGACCAGGTCTCCATGGAACTTTGGAAGCTTCATTTAACACAAACAATTTCTACATACTTTCGACATCAGGGACAGCTGTACATTTTACATTTCCAAGTGATATCTGTCCTCAAATAACAATATTTTCCCCCTTCTTACTATGCTGCTGCCCTCTCTCCTTATGTGTTTCTTGCATGATGAATATTTTTTAAAAGTAAATAATTTATAAGGAGTTGGGAAGGATGAAGAATGAAGGGTTAACTGCCTACAAAACCCATGCTCCTGGAGTTTACTATTTGTGAATTTTTTTAGAGCAAATTATCGCTTTATATTCTTAGTGACCTAAAAGTGTCAGGCAGATACTAAAACATTTTTTCTTCAGATTTGTAAATATAAGAATAAATTAAATTATACATGAAAAATAAAGGACAAAGGAAAGTTTAATCAGACGTCTTCATTGAACACCACAAAGTATTCTAACTAGGTTGGTTCAGATCATCATCTTAAGACAATTGATATTTGTCACCACTTTATTGGTTTTAGCTTTCAAGGCCAGTGTACCCCAGAAATTGTTATTTTATCTCCCTATCTACTAAAACTAAAACTCAGGGGAGCTTGCAATCTTAACAGCTATATTTCTCATAAACTTGGTGACCTTAATTAACAATTATAGCATTACTCTTTATATGTTTATTTGAAATAAAAGTAATTTTATTGAATGTTACTATTAATACTTATAAACATTAAAGAGTACAATGGACCAAATTATATACAGCTTGGGGTAAGATTGAATAATGTATTCACAGCTAAATTAAAATTAATACAATTAAAATTGGCAAGTTGTTCTTAAAATTTCACTGTGCATTAATGTAATCACTGCTTAATCTGTCTGATTATTGGTGTACTGTCAGATTTTAGCAGAGTGCACAATTTATCCTTTATTTAATTAGTATTTATGGAGTTCCTATTATGTGCCATACACTGTGCCAGGAATTTGGGATATGAACATCATGAAGTCATTTATCATGATCTCAAAGAGCTCATAGTACCAACTTAATAAGAATAGCTGAATATTTATGGTGGGGAGCACATACAGTTTTTTAATTAAAATGCTTGCATATGCATAGGATATCACTGTAAGGATTTGTAGCAAATTAGTGAAGTGGTTGTCCCTAGACTGAAAAACTAAGTAGTTAGGGAAAAGAAAAGTGAGAGAGACTAACTTTTCACTGATATTTTTAATGCTTTTAGAAACTTGCATAAACTATCTTAAGTAAATATTTAAAATATAAAATTGTCATTTTTAAAACTGCTTTAAAAATGATGTTTTCCATACTACTCTTGTCTGATCCCATAAAAATAGGCCTATAAAAGTGACAGACAAATTTTGAGATATACGTGACTGAGCAACACGCAGGTAAAGAGGACATTAAAGAGATAAATACATAGATCTGGAACTCAGAGGAAAAAGTTCTGGGGTGGAAATATAGAATTGAGTAGCTGAAGCCTGAAACTAGGAAAGATTACCTGAAGTGAAATAAAATATGTATCTAACAAATAATTTTATGTGGAGAGAAAGATAAGCCAGCAAAGAAAATTGAGAATAAGTAAAATGGATATGAATATCCACAGAAATAAGATGAAAGAAGAGTTTTGTAGAGAACAATGCAAAACAAAAATACACAATACTCAAATGCTGTTAGACATCAAGAAATACAAGATAAGGGGCCAAGATGGCCCACTAGAAGCAACTGCCATCAGCAACTCCCACTGACAATGAAAATGGCGAGTGAATCCTGCAACTTCAGCTGAGATATATCCAGGTTCTCTCACTAGATGTGACTAGAAAGTTGGCGCAACCCACAGAGAGTGAGGAAAAGAAGGGTGGAGTGATGGCACACCCAGGAGCCACATGAAGCAAGCAGAGCTCTCACCCCAGCCAAGGGAGGTGGTGAGTGATTGTGCTACCCCACCCAGGAAACTATGCTTTTCCCATGGATCTTTGCAACCTACGGATCAGGAGGTACCCTTGTGAGCCCATGCCACCAGGGCCTTGGGTTCCAAGCACAGAGCTGTGCAGCTGCTCTGCAGCCACTTGGGTTCCAATCAGCAGCAGCCGGCTGGAGACTGCCTAAGACTATTGAATGCCTCGGAGGAGAGGCAGCTGTCATCACTGAAGCTCTAGTTGGTCGTTTTCCACTGCTGGTGCCAGGGAAGAATTCCCCACAGCGCAGCACAGTAGCTGTGGCAGATCATGGGCAGACTGCTTATTTAGTGGGGGACCCGGATCCATTCCTTCTCACCAGGCAGAGCCTCCGTGCGAGAACTTCAGCAACTCGAGGCCGTGGTTTATGGACAGAACTCTAATCTACCGGGTATGGAGACCCTGGGGGGAGTGTCCACGGTCTCCGTGCTTCAGTGGACTTGGTCTTTGCTGCCTGCTGGCTCTGAAGAGGCCCAGCAGTCAGGAAGAGGTGGATACTCCCCTGCGCAGTGCACCCGCTCCACCAAGGGGCAGCCAGAGGGTTGTGTTAAGTGAGTCTATGACCCCATGCCTCCGGATCAGGTGAGATTCCCAACTGGGGTCGCCAGACACTTTATACAGGAGTGTTCCCAGTGGCATTACGTCACTGCTCCTCTGGGATGACGTTCCCAGAGAAAGGAGCAGGCAGCCATCTTTGCTGTTCTGCAGCCTTCAGTGATGACACCTCCAGGTGCAGGAGGGACCCACGCAAATAGGGTCTGGAGCGGACCCCCAGAAAACTGCAGAATCTCTATTGAAAAGGGGCCTGTCTGTTAAAAGAAAAACAAACAGAAAGCAACAACAGCATCAACAAAGAAAAAGACCCCATCTAAATGTCAGCAACCTCAAAGATTGAAGGTAGATAAACTCACAAAGATGAGAAAGAACCAATGCAAAAACACTGAAAACTGAGAAAGCCAGGGTGCCTCTTCTCCAAATGATAGCAACATCTCTCCAACCAGACCACAGAACTGGGCTGAGGCTGAGATGAATGAACTGGCAGAAGTAAGCTTCAGACGTTGGGTAATAATAAACTTTGTTGAGCTAAAGGAGTATGTTCTAAACCAATGGAAAGGAGTTGAGAACCATGATAAAACATTACAGGAGCTGTTAAGCAGAATAACTGTTTAGAGAGGAATCTAAATGACCTGATGGAGCTGAAAAATACAACACAAGAACTTCACAATGCAACGACAAATATCAATAGCCAAATAAATCAAGTGGAGGAAAGAAATTCAGAGCTCGAAGAATATCTTGCTGGTATAAGACAAGCAGACAAGAATAGAGAAAAAAAGAATGAAAGGGAATACCTAAAACCTCTAAGGACTATGAAATTATGTAAAAGGCTGAATCTATGACTGATTGGTGGGCCTGAAAGAGGCGAGGAAAATGGAACCAAGTTGGAAAAGTACTTCAGGTTATAATCCAGGACAACTTCCCCAAATTAGGAAGACAAACTAACATTCAAATTCAGGAAATCCAGAGAACCCCTGTAAGATATGCCATGACAAGATCAACCAATACTGCTAATTATCAGACTCTTCAAAGTTGAAATGAAAGAAAAAATGTTAAGGGCAGCCAGAAAAAGAGGCCAGATGACCTCCAAAGGGAAGCTGACTAAATACATATACTAAAGGAGTTAGACCAAGCCTGTATGTGTATGTAAGTGCACACTTGTTTAAGTCAAAACCACCTATTTGATATTTTTCATATTTGATATTTTTATGCAGATGTTCCATGGACATCTCAAAGAGCACATGTTTAAAGCCATCATCTTCCAAATTCTTGCTCCTCCTCATGTATGTTTATGTCCCCATCATAAATTCATCTAGTTTTTCAAGTTAATAACCTTGTAGCCATATGGAACTTCAATTTACCATATTTGAAATGTTTTTCCATGCTTTATGCTTCTGCTTTAAACTCTTTCCACATTTTCTGTTCTTAAACTCCTCTTCACATTTTGAGGCTCAGATCAAGTATTCTTTTCTCTATAAAGACTTCTTTATCCCGTTTTTGCCAGAGTTAGTCACTTAACCTTCTCACATTCCAATATGCATTGTAAAGCCTCCATTATCACTACTATATTTTATCTCTGAGGCTTTATTTTTAAATAACTTTTTAATGTGACTTTTTTTTTACATGACTCTCCTGATCTGATCAAAAAGGCAAATGTTGAAAGAAAGGAACTGTGAGTTTTCTTCTTTATGCTTCAGGAGTCTAACAGAATGCTTGTCCTATAGTATTTGATAGATTTTCTTGAATAAATGATTTTTAGTAAGTTAATAAAGAAACCCAAACTGAATACATGGTGCCAACATATGGAAAAAAGGCATAGCTAAGGAAATTGAGGAAAAATAAAAGAATTAACTTTTCTCCTTTACTTCAACTATTTGGCATGCCAACTTTACGAAGAATAACAGAAGTATTGGACATATTTAAATAAAATACCATAAAACTAATGTGTATTAAGTGTCATTTGTGATTGTCTACTATCTTGTGCAAAAATAAAAGTTAATCGAATACTTGTTGGTGAAATCATTTTTGCTCATGAAAGTAATATGAGTCCTTCTTGTATATAAAAAGGCAAATGTTAAAAAGCTCACACACTTGCACACACATACACACACACATACACAAAGCAAAATATTAACATTTTGACATATATCTATTTAGTCATACTTAACTGAAATAAATATATAATGAACAAGATAACAATTATCTTATTTTCTCAGCCTTAACATTTTAGAATCATACATGGTACCATGGAAGACATTTCTTTTGAAATATTTTTATCTTCCCTTCATATTCTTTTCTATGTACAACACCAGAAGACCAAATTCTCTTTGACCTTATGTATGAGAAACCACCATATCTGTCCTCACAGAATCCTCTGGAATGCAATCTTCAGACTGCTGGCAGTCTAATCATTTCTTACTGTTGCTACCACTCATTTAGAATCAATACGTAATATATTCTTTAACTTGTCATGAGTTATTACATTTTTGTAAAATTTTAATCACCACACTCACTTACTGTAACTCTATAGTACCTGGTTTTGTATAGCTTATTAGAAATTTAACATATATCTTGTGTGTTTATCTTTTTATTTAGATTATTCGTGAGAATAAGAGTCATATATATTCCCTCTTTATATCACCAGAGCTTAGTTGTCTACATTAGGAGTGGAAAAATGTTTAATTATGTTATTTCTGTAATCTTAGATTTCTGAGTCATTATGGTATAGCAGAGTTCTCTTTATAATTCCATAAATAGATGCTATAAATGTCATTACCACTATCAGCAAGACACTGGATATGCAATGTTTTATATTTGGATTGATTAGAACAATGCATGACCCAAGTAATCAGAAAATAATATGTAACAAAAATATGTTTTAGCATTACTCTCTACTAGGGAAAGAATATGATAATTTGCTAAGTCTGTAATGATAGCCCTCAACAGTTCTGTACAATCCTTGTGCAAAATTGGAAGTTAAATTTTTTTAAATAAACTCAAATCTATATTTGAGTTGATCTCAAAGACTCCACCAAGGTAGTGAGAAAATCAATCTCACTCATTACTGGATATTTTACACTACCCCTAGAGTTATACCAGCATTCAGATCCATAATGCTGGAAAAGGGGGGAAAACTAGAATTTAATTCCTTATATGTTTGATTATCATCTTTATTGTCCAAGACCTCTATAATCCCTTAGACATAAAGAAGTTATCTTTTTCTGTGCTTTCCTGCATGGACTATCATCTTGGGGTGTTACCATATAACATGTTTGTATTCTACACAGATTATGGGATCTATCAAATTTTGTCCCATTCCTAGTCTCCAGGTATCTATTGTCTCTCTTTTTCAGTTTGCATCAGTTAGATTGTGCAGCATAACAAACCAGCCCAAAATTTAGTGGATTAAAACAATAGCCATTTTATTTAGCTCCAGATTCTGTGGGTCTGTTAAGAAACTGTTCATGTCTAGAACATCTTTTCTCATCTCTGATGGACTCTATCACGTAGCTGTGATCAGGTGGTTGTTAAACTAATTACTGTCTGAAATAAATGACTCTAATATTAAGAGGAAGATGCCAATTAGATGCAGCCTAGAGGAACCTCCATCACTGACACACTGGGACATTGAGAAGACTGGCACATTCCAAGCAGATCTTCAGAGGAAAGGTATTGAGAGTGGACAGAGAGAAGGCACAGCCTGGGGCTGAAGGGAAAGGAAGCTGGGAACCCTGCATAGGGCTACTGAGCACTGGGACTTGTTCCTGCCCCCACCTTCCTGCAGCTTCTGGGGAAAGCGTGAGTTGAACAGGGGAGGAGTGGCACCCTCTCTCCATGTAGCTCCAGAACCCTAGCAGCAGAAGACTACAAAACCCCCATGGACACTTGAGCTGACAGGGAAAGTTGCTTAGATAGGTGATAGAGGCAGGACACCAGCCTGTGCAGAGTCCAGATGGTTTGGTGCAGAAACATCTGCAGTGGAGCACAGCGAAGGATCTTCATCCCCCAAGGCTTGTCATGCTCCTTTAGGAGATGTTAGCCTGAGGGTGACTGTTGGACCTGGACAGAGCAGAGTGTTCTTGCCCATGAGGCAGGGTCAGTCTTAACTCATTGTTTCCATGTTTGCTGGCCTTTCTTTGGATCCCAGCCTGGCAGTGCGTTCTCGGAGCACAACCTTGGATGCCCAACCAGGGTGCTTCCCAAGGACCCTCAATATAACTGCTTTACTAGCAGACCAGGACAGACCATTGGAGAGTTCCAGCAGAAAGGCCCCAGCCAACACATATCAGCCCACCCACACATACTCCCCTCACCATAGCTTTTGTCACACCACTTAGCCAGTACATGCTTCTCCACAGCCACCCCACCCACTGATTTTCCAGTGCACATAGTCAGATCTCACCTCCAATCCGTGGCCAGCATACGTGTGCATGGCTAACCTGCCATACCACTACTGCCAGTGTGAGCACATCCCACTACACCCTGCCCCATTGACATGCAGGTATCTAGGCTCTGCTGCAATTGGCAGTATGAAGAAAGCACAAATGTCAGTGGTCTTACTCCTCCACATTGCCACTGCCACTGGTGCAAAGGCACACATAGAGGCCAGCAGCTTGGAACTTGCCAGTGTCCTGCACCTGCCGCCACTGCCACCAATACAAATGTGAACATAGACACCATCAATACTTTTCACAAAAGTGTTCCACTTATGCCACTATGACCCTGCTATCACCAGCACAAGAACACACAGGGATGCCTCAGTCCTGCTTCTACCCGGACCCCACTACAGCCAACATGCATGTACCCTGCCTCACCTCTGCAGTGGCTAACACATGTGAGAAAGCATGGCTCCCACTGCCACTGTCCCAACAAAGCACATTGGTTGGCATTATCCATCAGAATGTTGTGATAAGTTGACTGGGTACACTTTGGCCCCTCTAGCACTGCAGGATCCTAAAATTGAGGGGTCAGAGAACAAAGCTGGTGGCTTGATACCAGACCCCAGAGTTATAGCATGTAGCCGAGGAGTGCTGAGTTCAGCCTTGACCCCTTAAAAATCTTCCAGACACAAAAGTAGTCAACTGAACCCACCCTGCACCACAATCAAACCCCCTAGGGCCTAAAATAAGACAAAAGCAAAAAAAAAAAAAAAAAAATCAAAGGCTAGCAACTTCACAGAGCGAAGAAACATTACCCAACACAAATAAGAAAGAATCAGCATATGAACTCTAGAAACTGAAAAAAAACTGGAATAACTTCTCACCTTCAAATGACTGCATCAGTTCCCCAGCAATGGTTCTACCCAGGCTAAAATGACTGAAATGACAGAAAAGAATTTAGAACATGGAGATGAATGAAGATCATTGAAATTCAGGAGAAAGTCAAAACCCAATCCAAAGAATACAATAAAACAATACAAGAGATGAAACACGAAACCATTTTAAGAAAGATCCAAACTGCATAATATTCCAGGGGAGGGACGGTGGCGGGTGGGGAGCTGGGGAGAGACAGCAAGGGGAGAGATGCCAGATGTAGATGATGGGGAGGAAGGAAGTAAATCACACTGCCACTTGTGTACCTATGCAACAATCTTGAATGTTCTTCACATGTACCCCAAAACCTAAAATGCAATAAAATAAATAAATGGGAAAAAAAAGATCCAAACTGATCTGATAGAGCTAAAAAAACTCACTTTAAGAATACTATACCACTATAGATTTAAGTACATAGAGCATTGACTCTATAAAGCAACCACACAATCAAGTCTGCATAATAACCAGTTAACAACATGATGACGGAATCAAACACATACAAATCATGTTCACCTTGAATGTAAATGAGCTAAATGCCCTAGTTAAAAGGCATACAATGGCAAGTTGGATACAGAATCAAGATTCAACTGTCTTCAAGAAACCCATCTCACATGCAATGACACAGATAGGCTGAAAGTAAAGGGAAAGAGAAAACATGCCGAACAAACAGAAAACAGAAAAGAGCAGGGGTTGCTATTCTAATTTCAGACATAACAGTCATTAAACCAATAATGATCAAAAATACATAGAAGGTCATTATATAATGGTAAAGTGTTCATTTCAACAAGAAGACTTACCTATCCTAAATATATATGCACCAATACAGGAGCACTCAGATTTATAAAACAAGTTCTTAGAGACCTATGAAGAGACTTACATAACAACACAATAATAGTGTGAGTCTTCAACACCCCACTGACAGTATTAGACAAATAATCCAAGCAGAAAACTAACAAAGATATTCAGGACCTGAGCTTGACATTTGACCAAATGGACCTAGCAGGCAACCAAAGAACTCTCCATTCAAAAACATGTGTACATCTTATATTCAAATGGCACAGATTATAAAATCAACAACACAATCAGACAAAACAATTTTCATCAAATAAAAAAATCATACCAAACACAATCTCTGATCATGGTGCAATAAAAATAGAAATCAGAAAAAGTGGACAAAGTATATGAACAGACACTTCTCAAAAGAAGACATTTATGGAGCCAACAAACATATGACAAAAACCCCATCATCACTGATCATTAGAGAAATACAAATCAAAACCACAATGAGATATCGTCTTACACCAGTCAGGATGACAACTACTAGAAAGTCAGAAAAAAATAGGTGCTTGTGAAGCTGTGGAGAAATAGGAATGCTTTTACACTATTGGTGGGAATTAGTTCGACCAATGTGGAAGACAGTGTGGCTATTCCTAAAGGATCTAGACCAGAAATAACATTTGACCCAGCAATCCCATTACTGTGTGTATACTCAAAGAAATATAGATCTTTCTACCATAAAGACACATGCACATGTATGTTTATTGCAGAACTATTCATAACAACAAAGACGTGGAACTAATCCAAATGCCCATCAGTGATAGACTAGATAAAGAAAATGTGATACATATACACCATGGAATACTATGCAGCCATAAAAAGAATGAGATCATGTCCTCTTCAGGGACATAGATTAACTTGGAAGCCATCATCCTCAGCAAACTAACACAGGAACAGAAAATGAAACACTGCATGTTCCCACTCACAAGTGGGAGTTGAACAGTGAGAACACATGGACACAGAAAAGAGAACAACACACACCAGGGCTTGTTGCAGTGTGCGTGGCAAGGGGAGGGAGAGCATTAGGAAAAATACCTACTGCATGCGGGACTTTAAAACTAGATGACAAGTTGATAGGTGTGGCATACCACCATGGCACATGTATACCTATGTAACAAACCTACATGTTCTACACTTGTATCCCGGAACTTAAAATAATAAAAAGAAGACATTCTGACACATGCTGCAATATGGATTAGGTATCTAAAATAGTCAAATTTCATAGAGAGAAAATGTAGAATGGTAGTTGCCAAGGGCTGGTAGCGGGGAATGAGGAGTTACTATTTAACAGGAATGGAGTTTCAATTTTCAAAAATAAGAAAGTAGTGGTTATGGATGGAGATGATGGTTGCAAAACAATGTAAATGTACCAAATACCAATAAACTGAATATTTAAACATGTTTAAAACATAGAAACAAATACTGAGAAAACCCCTCAAAAGCATATGATTACATGGAAATTAAACAAGTTGCTTCTGAATGACTTTTGGGAAAATGATAAAATTAAGGCAGAAATCAAGAAATTCTTTGAAACTAGTAAGTAAAAACAAACAACATACCAGAATTGCTGAGACATATCTAAAGCAGTATTAAGAGGGAATTTTATAGTGCTAAATGCCCACAAACATACAGATTCAAAACTTTAAAGATTTGAAATTAACCACTTAACATTACCCCTAGAGGAAATAGGGAAACAAGAGGAAACCAACCCCAAAAACAGCGGAAGACAAGAGACACACTCAAATCATAGCTTAACTGAAGGAAATTGAGACACGAAAAACCATACAAAAGATAACACATCCATGAGGTGTTTTTTTTTTTGATAAATAATAAATTAGATTGATTAACAGCCAGTTAGACTAATAAAAATAGAAAGACAATCTAAATAAATACTATTGGATAATGACAAAGGGACATTGCCACTGAACACACACAAATGCAAAAAAAAAACTCAGGCTACTATGAACACATCTATGCATACACACTGGAAAACCTACAAGAAATTGATTAATTTCTGAAAGCATAAAACTTCCCAAGATTGAACTGGGAAAAACTGAATCCCTGAACAGATCAATAATGAGTTCTGAAATTGAATCAGTAATATAAAATCTTCCCTACCAGAAAAAGCCCAGGACCAGACAGATGCATAGCCAAATTCTACCAGATATGTAACGAAGTGCTAGTACCATTCATATTGAAACTATTCCCCAAAAATGACAGAGAAGGAGGAGGTCAACATCATATTTATACAAAACCTTGTAGAGACAAAACTAAAAAAGCAACTTTAGGCCAATATCTTTGATGAACATAGATGCAAAAATTCCCAATAAAATACTAGCAAACCAAAATCCAGTAGCATATCAAAGAGCTAATCCACCACTATCAAGTAGGATTTATTCCTGAAATTCAAGGTTAGTTCAACATACTCAAATCAATAAATGTGATTCAACCCATAAACATAGGACTAAAACCAAAAACCCCCTATTTATCTCAATAGATGAAGAAAACTCTTTAAAATTCAACATCTCTTCATGTTAAAAATTCTCAATAAATTAGGCATTGGACGAACATACCTCACAATAAATAGAGCTATCTGTAACCAACCCACAACCACATCATACTGAATGGTCAAAAACTGGAAGCATTCCCCTTGAGAATCAGAACAATACAATAATGCTCATTTTCACCACTTCTATTCAACAGAGTACTAGGTGTCCTAGTCAGAGCAATCAGGCAAGAGAAATAAATAAAATTCATCCACATAGAAAGCGAGGAAGCCAAACTCTCTCTCTTTGTAGACTGTATAAATCTGTATCTAGAAAACCTCATAGTCTCTGACCAAATGCTTCTAGATTTGATAAACAACTTCAGCAAAGTGTTAAGATACAAAATCAATGTAAAAAAATCTAGCATTTCTGTACATCAACAACATCCAAGCTGAGAGGCAAATAAAAAATGCAAGCCCATTCAAACTTGCCAAAAAAGAATACAATACCTAGCAATGCAGCTAACAAGGGAGGTAAAATATCTTCACTATGAAAATTAGAAAATACTGTTGAAAGAAATCTGAGATTAAACAAAAAAAAAATGGAAAAATATTTCACTCTCATAGATGGGCAGAATCTATATCATTAAATTATCCATTTGGCCCAAAGCAAATCCAATGCTATTCCTATCAACTACCAATGACATTCTTCATGCAATTAAAACTATTTTAAAATTAATATGGCACCAAAAACAAGTCTGAATAGCTAAGGTAACCTTAAGCAAAAAGAATAAAGCCAGACACATCACATTACCCAACTTTCAACTGTACTACAAGGCTATAGTAAACAAAACAGCATGGCACTGGCACAAAAACACATAGACCAATGGAACAGAATAGAGATCCCAGAAATAATGCCTCACACATACAACCACTTGATCTTTGACAAAGTCGACAAAAACAACCAATGGGAAAAGAACTCTCTAGTCAATGAATGGTGCTAGGATTAGTGGCTAGCCATTTGTGGAAGATTGAAACTGGACTCCTTCCTTAAACCATACACAAAAATTACCCTGAGATAGATTAAAGGCTTAAAAGTAAAGCCTAAAAATATAAAAAACCTTGAAAATTATTATTATTATTATTATTTTTTTTTAGCCATCAAATTGACAAATATTTTTATTTATTTATTTTTTTCCCCATTTATTTATTTTATTGCATTTTAGGTTTTGGGGTACATGTGAAGAACATGCAAAATTGTTGCATAGAAACACACATGGCAGTGTGATTTGCTGCCTTCCTCCCCATCACCTACATCTGGCATTTCTCCCCTTGCTATCTCTCCCTAGCTCCCCACCCCCCACCGTCCCTCCCCTATTACCCCCTAACTGACCCCAGTGTGTAGTGCTCCCCTCCCTGTGTCCACGTGTTCTCATTGTTCAACACCCGCCTATGAGTGAGAACATGCGGTGTTTGATCTTCTGCTCTTCTGTCAGTTTGCTGAGAATGATGGTTTCCAGGTTCATCCATGTCCCTACAAAGGACACAAACTCATCGTTTTTGATGGCTGCATAATATTCCATGGTGTATATGTGCCACATTTTCCCTATCCAGTCTATCATCGATGGGCATTTGGGTTGGTTCCAGGTCTTTGCTATTTTAAACAGTGCTGCAATGAACATTCGTGTGCACG
Organism: Sapajus apella; assembly: GCF_009761245.1. Lineage (NCBI taxonomy): Eukaryota > Metazoa > Chordata > Mammalia > Primates > Cebidae > Sapajus > Sapajus apella. Next base: position 148,789 of record NW_022437085.1, on the reverse strand, counting down.
TGTCCTTATAGTAGAACGATTTGTAATCCTTTGGCTATATACCCAGCAATGGGATTGCTGGGTCAAATGGAATTCCTATTTCTATGTCCTTGAGGAATCGCCACACTGCCTTCCACAATGGTTGAACTAATTTACACTCCCACCAACAATGTAAAAGTGTTCCTATTTCTCCACATCCTCTCCAGCATCTGTTGTCTCCAGATTTTTTAATGATCGCCATTCTAACTGGCGTGAGATGGTATCTCAATGTAGTTTTGATTTGCATTTCTCTCATGACGAGTGATGATGAGCATTTTTTCATATTTTTGTTGGCCTCACGTATGTCTTCTTTTGTAAAGTGTCTGTTCATATCCTTTGCCCACTTTTGAATGGGCTTGTTAGATTTTTTCTTGTAAATCTGTTTTAGTTCTTTGTAAATTTTGGATATCAGCCCTTTGTCAGATGGGTAAACTGCAAAAATTTTTTCCCAATCTGTTGGTTGCCGATTCACTCTAATGATTGTTTCTTTTGCTGTGCAGAAGCTGTGGAGTTTGATTAGGTCCCATTTGTCTATTTTGGCTTTTGTTGTCAATGCTTTTGGTGTTTTAGTCATGAAGTCCTTGCCTACACCTATGTCCTGAATGGTTTTGCCTAGATTTTCTTCTAGGGTTTTTATGGTGTTAGGTCTTATGTTTAAGTCTTTAATCCATCTGGAGTTAATTTTAGTGTAAGGTGTCAGGAAGGGGTCCAGTTTCTGCTTTCTGCACATGGCTAGCCAGCTTTCCCAACACCATTTATTGAACAGGGAATCCTTTCCCCATTGCTTGTTTTTGACTGGTTTGTCAAAGATCAGATGGTTGTAGATATGTTGTGTTTCCTCCGAGACCTCTGTTCTGTTCCATTTGTCTATATCTCTGTTTTGGTACCAGTACCATGCTGTTTTGATTACTGTAGCCTTGTAGTATAGTTTGAAGTCTGGTCGTGTGATGCCCCCCGCTTTGTTCTTTTTGCTTAGAATTGACTTGGCTATGCGGGCTTTCTTTTGGTTCCATATGAAGTTTAAGCTGGAAAATTATTAAGGAAGTACTATTATGGACATAGGCCCCAGCACAGATTTCATGACAAAGATGCCCAACACAATTTAAACAAAAACAAAATTGACAAATGGGACTTAATTAAACTAAAGAGTTTTGCACAGCAAAATAAACTATCAACAGAATACACAGGCAACCTACAGAATGGGAGAAAATATTTTTAAACTGCATCTGACAAATATCTAATATCCGTAATGTATAAGGAACTTAAACAGTGTCACAAGCAAAAAGCAAACAACTCCATTTAAAAGCAGACAAAAGACATGACCACTCACTTTTCAAAAGAAGGCATGCATTCAGTGCATTCAGCCAACAAACATATGAAAAGATGCTCAACATCACCAGTCATTAGAAAAATGCAAATCAAAACCATAATGAGATTCCATCTCACATCATTGAGAATAGCTGTTATTTAAAAAGCCAAGCAATAACAGATTCTGGTGATGTTGCAGAGAAAAGGGAATGCTTATATGCTGTCAGTGAGGATGTAAATTAGTTTGGCCATTATGGAAAGCAACTTGGCAATTCCTCAAAGTACTTAAAAGAGAATTCCATTTGATGAAACAATCCCATTACTTGGTATATACCCAAAGGAATATAAATTGTTCTACCATAAAGAAACATCCACTCCTATGCTCATTACAGCACTATTCTCAACAGCACTATTGAGTGTTCATAGCACTGTTGTATGTTCATAATAGCACTATTGTCACCACTACTATTCAACAGAGCACTAAATGTCCCAGTCAGAGAAATCAGGCAAGAGACAGAAACAAAATTCAGCAAGGACATTTAATCAACCTAAATGCCCATCAATGGTAGACTGAACAAAGAAAATGTAGTACATATATACCAGGGAATACTATGCTGCCATAAAAAAATGAGATCATGACCTTTGCAGCAACATGAAAGGAGCTGGAAGCCATTATCCTAAGTGAACTAATGCGAGAACAGAAAACCAAATACTGGATGTTCTCACTTATAAGTAGAAACTAAACATTGAATACACATGGACACAAAAAATAGAACCATAGGCACTGAGGCCTACTTGAGTGTGGAGGATTGGAAAAGTTCCTATGGGATATTATGCCTACTATTTGGGTGACAAAATAATCTTTACACCAAAACTCGGTGACAGGCAATTTACCTATGTAACAATCCTGCACATGTACCCCTGAACCTAACATAAAAATTTAAAAAATAAAAATGAATGATCTCACTCACTCAGATGTATGGTAGCTGACAGACTTTACCGAAGTGTGTATGTGTGTGTGTGTGTGTGTGTGTGTGTGTGTGTGTGTGTGTATTAATGTGGTTTCCTAGTTCTAGCTTCTTCATACGGAAGTCTCGGGATTCTAAAGGCAGTAAGAACTCAAGACCTAATGTGATAATGCTTTTTAACTTCCTGCTTATTTGCTTATGTTTTATGAGATCATAGAAGACATGTGACCATCCTGTGTTCAAAGGATAGAAAAATAGTCCCTACCACTTAACTAAGACGCTGTAAAACTTTGTTGGTGTTACTGGAATGTACCATAGAGCCACCAGCGGCAATGAAATTCTGTAAGAGAAAGTATATTTGGAAACACTTTAGAGTAAGAGGCTTTACAATATTGACAGATGTAGTAGTTTCTATTTACAATGCACATATATAGGCCAGTCTTAAATATTATTTTAACTCATATTTTATCAAACATTTTAAAGCAACTATGCAATGTTGAATGGTGATACTTTCCCCTGACATGCTGTTTTTTAAATTAGAACCATTTTATTAATTTATCTTGCCAAATATAAAAAAATCTAACAATACTTCACAGAAATAAAGCAAACATACAGTGGCTGTGTCTCAAAAAGATGCTAAACATATATGGAACTTTGTTATAATTGATTTGGTGTTATTGCAGTAATTTAACATGTTCTATGGAATTTGTAATGCATATTTTCTTCTGAAAAGCTCATCTTAGAGACACAATTATGATTTAATATGAAGAAATGTAACCTATTGTTGAATATCAACAGTAGTCAATAGATTAACTATATTGTTAAATTAAGAATAATTCTGCAAGTGAAGAATAATTCAATCATGTCATGTAGCACAGCATGGTGAATAAAAATATGAATTAACCCTAGAAACTTAAGAGGATAGATTCAGTTCTGATAATTATGATGGTGGGTTGGATGGAATATTTTTTCTACCTCTTAATCACATAACTCTATCAATAAGCCCAATTGCAAAGGTTCATCAAATAAATGTCTTTCATGTTTGTTTGTCCAACAAAACCTCAATTAACTGTAATGATCAATGAGTGTGGTGAAACATTTCCTTATTAACGAAAGATTTCCCAAGTGTCTTTTTTGGTTAAATCTTGAATTTTTAATTATTTTTTTCTAAATTGTATAAGTCATGTTTTCTCCCTAAAATTTTGCTCCACAGAATGGCATTTCCAGGAAGGTAGCACGAGGAGCTCTGTGGATGTATTCCCCAGTGAAACAAACAAAGACGCTGAAAATTATGAAAATAAACAACAATTTCAACTTCTAGAAATTGTCCTAAAAGTATACAGCAAACAAAGAAGCATTAGTTCATGAAAATATATTGTCATAGATTAAACTGTCTTCTCCCAGAATTCACCAGTATAAGACTTAACACCCACATGTCAGAATGTGACCGTATTTGGGAATGAGTTGTTGAAGATGCAATTATTTAATTTGAATTCATCAGGGTAGCCCCTAATCTAAAATGATTTGTGTCTCTACTAAAAGAATTATTGTGATTTTGGACACAGACAAGGACTCATGTAAACACTACCAGCAATTTGGGAAGCCAAAGTGGGTGGATCACTTGAGCCCAGGAGTTTGAGACCAGCCTGGGCAACATGGTGAAACCCTGTCTTTACAAAAAAATACAAAAACTAGCCAAGCATAGTGGCACTCACCTGTAATCCTAGGTATTTGGGAGGCTGAAACAGTAGGATTCCTTAAATCTGGGAGCTCAATACTGCAGTGAGCCGAGATTGCACCACAGCACTGGGTAGCAGAGTGAGACCCTGTCTCAAAAAGACAAAAAGAAAAGATGAAGGCAGAGATTGAGATGAAGCTTCTATATGGCAAGGAGTGTAAATGACTTCAGCAAACAAAATGCTAGAAGAGAGGCATGGAACTGATTATTTCTCACAACTTTCAGAAGGCAAAAACCCTGCTGACGTCTTGATTTCAGACATCTAGCCTCCAGAACTGTGAGACATTGCATTTCTTCTAAGGCATTCAGTCTCTGATACTTCGTGGTACTTTGTGACAGCAGCCCAAGGAATATAATACTAAAATACCTTATGAAAAGGAAATGCCTATGGCATTTGAGTCATGATCTACCACAGTTCCCAGCTCAAGTTGATAGAATTACCACTCTAGGAAGATGGGACCAGAATGACAGGGCTCACTATCTTCTCAGCTCCCAGTAAAGTGCACCTCCACCCCATATCTCACTGAGGTGGATAGTCTGTTAGCATTTCTGATTCCTTAAAAGTTCAACTTGAAGAAGCTAAACTCCTGGTGAGTACATTTGAGAGTTCATGGTCTCCCTTTCTTTACCCAACCCTTAACCATAGGACAGAGGCCCTACTCAATATGTAGTAGGCAGAAAATACTGAGGCCCCACTCATCCTTTATCCAGCTTACTTGTAGGGGAGAATTTCCATTCCAAGAAAGGAAGGTAAAAAATATTGAAGGCTACTACCTGGCTCAGTGCCCAGAGTAGTGGCTCAAGATTTTTCTCAGGGGAAATAGGCATTTCATTTAAAAAGAGCTCTGGGGCTGGGTGCAGTGGCTCAGGCCTGTAATACCAGTACTTTGGGAGGCCCAGGCAAGCAGATCACTTGTGGTGAGGAGTTCGAGACCAGCCTGGCCAAAATGGTGAAACCCTGTCTCTACTAAAAATACAAAAATTAGCCAGGCGTGGTAGCGGGCACCAGTAGCAGGAGAATTGCTTGAACCCGGGAGGCAGAGGTTGCAGTGAGCTGAGACCATGCCATTGCGCTTCAGCCTGGGCAACAACAGCAAAACTCCGTCTCAAAGAAAAAAAAAAAACAAAAAGGAAGGCTCTGAGGCTTTTGGCAAAGGACCTTATTTTATTTGAAATAGAAATGTGTGGAAGTTCAAACCTAAGGAAATTGTCAAAAATAATAGTTCCTCTTAATTAAGAGCAACAAGCTAAACCATAGGCCATCTAGTTTACCAGAAAGAACCAGGGAAAGAGACAGCCAAGAAGAGCCCACCTAGGATCAGAAAAAACTCAAAGATTGCCTCAAAACTTACCCCTTTGTGAATTTAGTTGTTTTAGATGAGGAATTTATGCCCCAGAACATTGTCAAATGTTCCCACAATTTAAAAAAATAATTAGTATATGAGGTTATGGATATGCTATTTAGTTTGATTTAACTATTACACATTGTAGTCATAAATCATAACATCATTTTGTACCCCACAAAAATATACAACTATAATTTGTTAATTCACAATGAAAAAACAAAAGTCAATACCAAAATCAAAATGAGAAATCAGAGAGTAATTGGTGGAGTCGAATAGGTGGAGTATAGTACAAATGAAGCAGATGACTTAATTAGTGATCACAGAAAGAGACACTCAGAGAGTCCTTCTAAAACCAAAATCTGGCCGGGCGCGGTGGCTCAAGCCTGTAATCCCAGCACTTTGGGAGGCCGAGGCGGGTGGATCACGAGGTCAAGAGATCGAGACCATCCTGGTCAACACGGTGAAACCCCATCTCTACTAAAAATACAAAAACTTAGCTGGGCATGGTGGCGCGTGCCTGTAATCCCAGCTACTCAGCGGGCTGAGGCAGGATAATTGCCTGAACCCAGGAGGCGGAGGTTGCGGTGAGCCGAGATCGCGCCATTGCACTCCAGCCTGGGTAACAAGAGCGAAACTCCGTCCCAAAAAAAAAAAAAAAAAAAAAAAAAAATCTGCCTGTGGGGGAAACTGTATATCAGATTTTATAAACAACAACTTCAAAACAGCCATTGTTAATATGTACAAAGACCTAAAGGAAACCAGGCTTAAAGAAGTAAGGTATAAAGAAAGTGTCTCATAAAATAGAGAATATTGATAATAAGTTAGAAATTATCGAAAAAATTGAAATTCTGGAGCTGAAAATACCTTAACCAAAGTGAAAATTAATTAGGCTTAATGGTAGATTTGAACTAGCATAACAAAGAATTAGAAGACATGAAGGTAGATCAATACAGATTAGATCAATACAGATCAATGCAATCCAAGCAGAGAGAAAATAGAATGAAGAAAATGAACAGAGACTCAGAGAACTGAGAAACACCTTTAAAGTGCAACAAGTGCATGTTATGTGGTGTGGGGGATGACAGATAAATTGAGTAAAACAAGAAAGAAGCAGGAAAAATATTCAAAGAAACAATAGCTAAAACTTTAGTCAACATGCGGAAAACGTCTTTGCAGAAATTAACACTCTGATTCTAAATATTCTGTGGAAGTTCAAGAGACATAGAATAGCTAAAACTATATTTAAAAATAAGAACAGAGCTAATGGAGTTACGTTCATGATTTTTCAAGTAACTACAAAGCAACAATAAACAGCACAGTGTGGTACTGGCATAAGGATATGAATATAGATAACTGGAATGGAATCGATCGTTTAGAAACAATCCTTCAGTATTATTGTATTTGATTTTCACCAAAGTTGATGAAATGCTTTAGGGGAGAAAAATAGTTCTTCAAGAAATAGTACAGGGGCAATTGGATATCCACATGCAAAAGAATAAAGTTGGATCATGAATTAACGCTATATAAAAATTAACTTAAAATGCATCCAAGACCTAAATGTAAGACCAAAAACTGAAAAACACTTAGAGAACAACATAGAGCTAACATAGGTGTGATCTTGGTTTTTGCAATAATTTCTCAAATATTATTCAAAAAGCACACATAACAAAGGAAAAACAAAATGTTATATTTGGCTATAATGGGATATTATTTATTGAGAAACATGAAATATATACTTTTACATGTCGCAAAATGACTAAACATTGAAAACATTATTCTCAGTAATATTAGGCAGATATTTATACGAAATAGTTAAATTCAATGTAAATTGGACTTTAAAATTTTGTACATCAAATGACAGTGTTAAGAAAGTGAAAAGACAATTCACAAAATGGGAGAAAATATTTACTAAACATGTATTTAATAAATGTTTAACGTCTTAAATATATAAAGTACTCTTATATCTTACCAATAAAAAGGAAAATAACCCAACATGTAAAAATGGGCAGAGGATCTAAATAAGCTTTTATTCAAATAAGATATATAAACACCAAAAGCATTGACAACAAAAGCCAAAATAGACAAATGGGACCTAATCAAACTCCACAGCTCCTGCACAGCACAGCAAAAGAAACAGTCATTAGGGCAAATCGGCAACCAATAGAATGGGAAAAAAATTTTGCAGTTTACCCATCTGACAAAGGGCTGATATCCAGAATTTACAAAGAACTAAAACAGATTTACAAGAAAAAAACTAACAAGCCCATTCAAAAGTGGGCAAAGGATATGAACAGACACTTTACAAAAGAAGACATACATGAGGCCAACAAACATATGAAAAAATGCTCATCATCACTGGTCATCAGAGAAATGCAAATCAAAACTACATTGAGATACCATCTCATGCCAGTTAGAATGGCGATCATTAAAAAATCTGGAGACAACAGATGCTGGAGAGGATGTGGAGAAATAGGAACACTTTTGCACTGTTGGTGGGAGTGTAAATTAGTTCAACCATTGTGGAAGACAGTGTGGCAATTCCTCAAGGACCTAGAAATAGAAATTCCATTTGACCCAGCAATCCCATTGCTGGGTATATATCCAAAGGATTACAAATTGTTCTACTATAAGGACACGTGCACACGAATGTTCATTGCAGCACTGTTTAAAATAGCAAAGACCTGGAACCAACCCAAATGCCCATCGATGATAGACTGGATAGGGAAAATGTGGCACATATACACCATGGTATATTATGCAGCCATCGAAAATGATGAGTTTGTGTCCTTTGTAGGGACATGGATGAACCTGGAAACCATCATTCTCAGCAAACTGACAGAAGAGCAGAAGATCAAACACTGCATGTTCTCACTCATAGGCGGGTGTTGAACAATGAGAACACATGGACACAGGGAGGGGAGCACTACACACTAGGGTCAGTTGGGGGGAAATAAGGGAGGGATGGTGGGGGGTGGGGAGCTGGGGAGAGATAGCAAGGGGAGAGATGCCAGATGTAGGTGATGGGGAGGAAGGCAGCAAATCACACTGCCACGTGTGTACCTATGCAACAACCTTGCATGTTCTTCACATGTACCCCAAAACCTAAAATGCAATAAAATAAATGGGAAAAAAAGATACATAAACAGAGAATAAGAACATAAAAAGATGTTCAGCATCATTAATCAATGGGAAAATGCAAATCAAAACGACAGTGAAACATGACTGCATATCTAAATGTTGATGAGAATGTGGAGAAATTGGAACTCTCTTACATTGCTAGTAGGAATGTAAAATAGTGCGGTCATTGCAGCAATTTTGTTGGTGAATCCTTAAAACTTTAAATGTAGAATTATCATGTAAGCCAGAATTTCTACTACTAGATATATACCCAAAAGTAATGAAAATATATCCTTAGAAAAGCTTGCAGATGAACGTTCAGAGCAGCATTATTCATAATAATCAAAAAGTGTAAATAATCCAAATACCCATGAACTGAGGAATGAATAAAGAAAATATTGCATTTTTATACAATGGGATGTTATTTATTAATAAGTAGAAAAGAAGTACTCTTATATATCACAAAATGACTGAACATAGAAAACAATATTCACAGTAATATAAACCAGATATTTATGTGAAATATCCAGAATAAGCAAATACATACAGACAGAAATTCGATTTGGAATTGGAAGGGGGTGCGTAGATAATGCAATTTAGATTGAATGCTTATAGGCCAGGGTTTCTCTTTGAGGTAATGGAAGTGTTCTAGAACTAGATAGTGGTGTTGGGTCTTGTTTCTACAATTTTATGAATATACTAAACAGCAACGAATTGTATACTTTAAAAATTTAATTTTTATTTGATGGGAATTTCATCTTAAATAAAAATGGCAACAAACTCAGATTCCCTAAGGTAACAATTTACTTCATATCAAAGTAGAAAAAATTACATGATTATAGTTTAATTCACTTAATAGACATTGAACAAAGAGAGTAATTTACTGTACTAAATCGAGGGGGAAGGTTGCCTGAAGATACTTTTCTAATAGTCTGTTTTCTATAAAGTAGACCTTCTCTGATCATGATTTTGTTTTTAAGCTACGTTACTCTTATTTTTTTATAATAGGCAATCACTTCCCATCTAAACAGTAATGTGATTATAGTGCTTTTATGAAAACTTTCTACACTACATCATTATTATGTTTTAAAATTCCAGTCTTCTTAAAAGGATGACTACCAGTTTAATAACTGTACAATTTAATTTGTAGCAAAAAATCTAACAAGAGGAGTCATTCTCTGAAAACGCAAACATGGTTATTTTCATATTCACGATTTACTCCTTTTCAGATGTAAGAATTATTCTTTAATCAGTTTAATTACTATATTTCAGTCTTTATAGAATGTTAATCATTGCCCATTCAGGTCCAACCTCAGTTGTTCAATTCAGATGCATAAAATAAATAAGTTTCTGATACTCTGGCTGAATATTCTGAAGAGTGCACAAGAACAAATATTAGGAAGACATTGTATTTTCAATCGCTTTTGTCTATCTACACTCTGAAGGAAGAAACTCCAGATGTAAATACCCCTTAGACTTATGATTTTCATCATTTGTTTTTGCAGCTCTCTGTATACATAAAGGGTATTCCTTTGCCAAATACAGGTGACATCAGGATTTCTTCATTTTGTTTTGTAACTTACAAAAGAAAAAACAAATACATGTATGTCAAAATAACTGATCGGTGTTCTTCAAAAGTGTCAATGTCAAGGAAGGCATAGAAAGATTGAGGAAGTATGACAGACTGGGAGTAATGAAGCCCAAGAAGGAATCTTGGAAGAGAAAAAGCACACTAGTTAAAATGCAAGTAAAATCAACGTAAGTTCTGCAGTTTATTAATAGCATTGTACCAATGTTAATTTATTGGTTTTGACCATTTTACTATTGCTATATATTAAGATAATTATAGGGGAAGCTGGTTGAGGGAAATTAAAGAACTCGTAATAATTTTATTGGTTTTCTCTGAGACCTTTCTCCTGACCACCAAGGATATTGAATATTTTTTCAAATAAATGTTTGCATTTTTTTATTTTCTTCTTCTCTGAATTGGCTGTTCATAATCTTTATGCATTTATTTTTCTTTTTGGTAATTAATCTTTTCATTATTAATATGCAAGGATCTTTTGGCTAAGACATATTAACACCAAACTTAGAAGATATTTGAGACATACTTTAAAAAGCATTTATTGTTTGTCTAAAATTCAAATTAAACTGGGATTTTTAAAATCAGTGGTTATGGTTGTATATCTTTGTGAATACACTAAAACTTCTGGATAGAACATTGTAAAGAGGTAAATTTTAAGATATGTGAAAATATATCAGAAAAGATAACATAATTAAATAATCAGATCTTATAGGACGACATTAAAAACACCAGAACTAATGGAAATGCACAGTATTTTTCTTCTTAGAGATAGTTAATGTCATGGAAACCTCAATTTTTTCCACATTAAATACACACATTGTTCTCATTCTAATGTTTTAAAATTGAATTAAATAATATAAATTTTACATGGAACAATACATATCATTAAATGCCAATAAAATTATAATAAAATTAGCAAAATAGTATTACTGATTTAAGACCTTCTATATCAGATAGCTAAGTTACTCTAAAGTTAGGTGGATAAGAATAGACAGGTTAGTTGTGGAGCATAATAGTGTAAAAATAGATCTAAGAAATGTTGAAAATTAAAATGTGACAATTTTGACATTTCAATTCAGTTGACAGAGCATAATTTACTTAATAAATCGTGTTGGAAAAATTGACTATTCATTTGAGAAAAAAGTACACTACTTGACATAATCAAAAAATGAATTACAGATACAAAATGTAACAAGCAAAATAATTAAAATATTTTGCAAAAACTTAGGAAATGCTCAGATTAGTATAGAAAAGGTAAAAAACTACTTAAACAAGACAGAAAAATAAAAGCCATTAAAATTATTAACAAATTCAGTGCCCTAATTGTTTGGGAAAGAATATCATAAAATTCAGATAACAAACGTAGTAGTTTCGAGTAATCCCAGTTTAATTTGAATTTTAGACAATAAATGATTTTTAAAGTGTAAGTATGTCTCAAATATTTTCTAAGTTTGGTGTTAATGAGTTAATATGACTAGTCAAAAGATTCTATGCTTATGAAAAAGGAAAAAAACTAATTACCAAATAGAAAAATGCATAAAGATTATGAACAGCCAATTCAGAGAAAAAGAAAATAAAAAATGCAAATATTCATTTGAAGAAACATTCAATATCATGAGTGCTCAGGGAAAATCACTGTATTTTTTATACATAGCCAATGGTAAAAATTAATATGAGTAATATCCAGTATTACCAAATATGTGAAAAGACACTCTCATTAATGCTGGTGGCATTGCGAAATGCATGACTTAGAAAATCTTTCAGTAACTAATAAAATAAATGTATACATATTGTTTGGTCAAGAAATCACTCTTTTAAGAATTTTGCCTACAAGAAAAATGAAAGTACTAGTATGCATGTACATATAGATATAGATATGTATGCATGTGTGTGTGTGTATGTGTGTGTGTGATTATTTTCAGCATTTTGGTAACATGAATGTACAATAGTGAATTGGTGGAATAAGCTGTCCTTTATTCAGTGGCAATATTCAAGGTATTTAGCAATCAGTATAACACAGGTATTGATAAGTCTCAACAGATATACAATATTAGCCCTGAGTCTTTCTATTGAATAGAATATTGTTCAGCCAATAAAAAGAGTGAGTTGTATGTATATGTTGATCAGGATATATTTCAAATATTATAGGATTAAAAAACCAAATTGCAGAGTAATGAGAATAGTATATTCCCATTTGAATTTAAAATATAGCAGCAAGAACAACTTTTGTGAGCAGGTGTAATTGTGTGTGTGTGTGTGTGTGTGAGAGAGAGAGAGAGAGAGAGAGAGAGAGAGAGAGAGAGAGAGGAAAATTAGTAGAAAAAGAATATGAATGGATACTATTAATTTTCATAATTGGTTACTTTTGGGAGGATGGAATCAGCAGGTGAGAAAGAAAAGAAAACAACATAGACACACAGAAATACATTTTCCAAAGTACAAAACAGTGTTAAATTAGAAGTTTTAGAAAATTCACCTGCTCCTCACATCATCGGTCTTATTACTTAATTGCCATTTATTTTCTGTTTCTGGTCATTTTCACAATAACTAGAAATAATATTCTGAAACTTGTATTTTAGTATGAACAATTGAGCTTAAGTGGAGTACTAAGGTCTTTCAAACTTCCCAATATCTTTTAACTACCTATCGGTTTTATTATTCTCCTACTGGTTATCTTTATAAAGCCCTATTTTTCAATTTGCTAATTTTAATTGATAACCATTGCCTCCTTCATAAGTCACAACAGAAAGTCTATACAATCTTTCAAAAATACAGTCTTTCCTTTTACATCTCTATTTGTGTCAATGTGAACTTTTAAAATATATTGTCAATTTATAACCTATTAATCCTGCAATTTAAATATAATTAAAATGCCCATATTTACCTATAAATTGTGAAAATTATATGAATATGTATATTTACGCTTTTTCATATTATAATTTTGTAGATATTACTAACCATAGAGCCAAGTAACATGACTAGATCCACAAAAATTGGATATAGCTTCCTAAAAGCGGATGCTTCAAGCATCAAAGTCAAATGAATTCTTTTATTTTACACCCCATTTAAGGGTGTAAAATAATGCCACATTTTAGTTTGCTTCATATTTAGATTATTACAGTTTTGTGGAGCTTCTTTTTTATGTCATAAAAGACCAGAATTTTTCCTCCTTTTGGATTGTTGACATAATAAATATATGCCTTATTTGCCTAATAACTAAGATTACCCAAATTCTTAAATCATACTGATTTCTTTATCCATATTTTAAAATAAACTTTGCTTATGTTAAAAATACTTAAAACATAAACCAAAATTTTATCGTCTTGATAAAAATGGAAAAGATTTTATTGAGACGTTGCTTTGGAAAAGAAACCTAAAACTTTTGTTTATTCAATCTTGTATTGAACAAAATTGACGTTTAATTTAAATTACGAATTTTTTTTTTTTTTTTGAGACTGGGTCTCACTCCTGTCACTCAGGCAGGGAAACACTGGCAAGATCACGGCTCGTTCCTGTTTCAACCTCCTAGACTCAGCTGATTCTGCCAACCTGGCCTCTTGAGTAGGTGGGACTACAAGAGTGTGCCACCTTCTCTGCCTTAATTTTTTAGAACAAAAAAATGAATGAAAATGCATTGATTTATAAGGACAAATTCGTACAGAATTTCCCCAAGCAAATTATGATATTCTATGATATTCCTCATTATACATTTAAATTCCATGGCACAAAAATAAAATAGGCGATTTTTGCAAAAATATTTATGAAGACTTCATCTGTTTCTCAAAACATCTACCTAATAATTTGATATGTAAATTATTCTCTTGCAAAATACCTATCATGCATTATACTTTTTCTTCAATTCTTAACAGAGACTCATTTACCAATGACTGTCATGCGATTCTTGCTATTTCCCAATAAAACTTTCATTGTGATGTCCGATATTTTTGCAATTCATTCTTCATTTAATTTGAATTTATTCTATTGATACTATAATTTTAATAAAATTGAAATGTCTATTTCCTGCTTTCCAACTACTCTTTTCTTACAGGAACCTATTCTCACTTTATAAATCTGGGGATCTTACTTTTGATTCTCCCAAGAATATTAATTAGAATAAATTTTAAAATTTATTATTATTTGCTTCCAAGTTATCCCTGGATTAGTTATTTTGTGTGTGTGTGTGGTTCCATTTTTTCTTAAATGTCTGATGATGCTTGGTTTTCCATTTATACTCATAAGAGATGCACTTGATATATTATTACAGGTAGCTACCAAGCAATTTTTCTGACATTATTGAAGTAGTCTTCTCTCACAGGCTTCCATCCTGAAAGGAAGGCAGATATACCTTCAGACTAGTGGGCTATATTTTAGTTTTTATGGTAGAAAACAAATGAGGATGGTTCTTCTCTGGAATATCAGCTACCATAATAAAAGCACTATCCTCTTCCCGGCATGTTTCTCATTTCTTTGGAATATAGCACTTCAGCCTCAACCTGCTGATGAAGGCCAATACTGCGTATATAGAGGTGATGCTGACCTACATGGCCATAGCCAGTTTACAGATGCCACCAGTCTCAAAAAAAAAAAATCAATGATTTTATTACATTTTATTTTTAATGTATTTTATTATATGTCACAGACATAGATTACTATAAATCTGTTTATAAAATATTGATAAACATACTTTATTTCTTATTTTTGATAGAAAATAGCAAAACTGGGAATTTTAACATTTTTCTGTGCCATATGAAATAATCTTGTGCATTGCCTGGGACGAGCACACACGACCTTGGAGACAAATGCTGTGGACCATCAATCATGTTGTTTTATAATTCTATTTCCTTTCTACTTTTCTGATGATAAGCAACTCTAACCTCTTCTGCAGCACACTATGCATGCTCTGAGCTGTGGCTCTCTCCATTCTATATTATCCATCAATATGGTCCCACCTTTCTCCATGCTCCAGAAATATGTCAAGGCTCTGGTCTTCTGATGCCTCTCATTGGGCGTTCAGTTATGCCACTCAACAAATTTATGGACTTAATGTCTTTAGTACTTCATTATTATTAATCAGAGTGATTTTGAAAAAAAAAAGACATATAAATATGTGCTGTCTATCATCTTCAAACGGAAATTCTATCAAGTATTTTCATTCTTACTTCTCAGGTTAGAGGGCTCCATTTGTATTGTTAGACTATAGGGATTCAGTGATGTATCCAAAGGGAAAATCATTTTTATATTAATTAATAAAGATAAATACCCTAGGGTTATAATCCTGAATACAACAAGTAGGCAATGTCCCTAAACTATGACATTTTTTACTTTAAAGAGATTATAAATGCTGAATTCAAGTAGTATTAAGAAAAATGAATGGTATTAGGGAATTTCACTGGACATAAGAAGCTTTATAATGCAGCATTTTTAGATTAAGATATAATATTAATTCTTCAGTCTATTGTTAGTATCCTCTCACAGTTGCAGCCCCATAATAACAAGCATCCTCTTTAATGTTTAGGGCCTGCTGTGCCAATAGTACGTTTAACAAAATACATTGGCTCTAGGCTTTCTGACATAGTTTCACGCTGAGATAAACACAATTAACAAGATCAATTTAAATTTTGGCTCTTTGGTAATTGTTTATTAATGGGATTTTGAGATTACTTTTTAAATTTATTTTTTTCCAATCAGGGTTGTTATTTGCTGTGTGTTTTTTATTTTAATGACTGGATATTATCTGTTTGATCCATTTCTCAATGGCATGAAGGCAATAATTACCTTTGTAAATGATCAAAGGATAATCTTTCCTAAGGTTTTTGTAGCAGAACAATTATGGAGAAACTATCTTAGTTAAATAGGTTTAGAAAGCAAGTTATTAATAAATAAACTTTATGTTTAAAAATTTATTTTAGCTTTTGTTTAACATATAGGAGCACCATATAATTTTTATTTATTAATTTTTAATTTTTGTGGTTGTGTAATAGGTGTATATATTTATGGGGTATATGAGATATTTTGATGAAGGCATACAATGTATAATAACCACATCAAGGTAAATGGAGTAGCCATCACTTCAAGAGATTATCCCTTATGTTACAATCTAAGTATACTATTATTTTTTATTTATTTTTAATTGCTGTGAGTGCATAGTAGGTGTATATATTTATGGAGCATATTAGATATTTTGATACAGGCATATATTGCATAATAACCATATCAAGGTAAATGGAGTATCCATCACTTCAAGAGTTTATCCATTGTGTTACAATCTAAGTATACTCTTAGTTATTTAAAAATGTACAATTCAATTAGTACTGACCATAGTCACCCTGTTTCGCTCTAATTTTAAACCATGCTATCACTTATCATCATTGAACTCGCAGTATGTGGCAAACCACATTATCTTCCACAGAACTGAGGGAATGTGTTCTCTTTCCGGGTCCACTGGGGGACATAGTTTTAAGGGCAAGAACTTCCCAGCGTCAGGCTCGCCTCCCATCTCTCTCTATCCAGGAGATTTAACAGTTTCTGTTTAATTTTCACATGCACGGGAATAGGTCACAAGTCAATCACTCCAGCGGAAGTTTAAAGGAACTACTTTCATTGGCCAGAGGTCTTGAAGAAGGTGGGAATTCCTCCCAGGTTAAAAGTCCCCTTCTTCCACACCCCCTCAGACTCCATGTTTGGATCCCCTTCCATGAACACTGCCTTCATGGAAGCTGTCTTTCTCTCTCCTGGATTTCCCCTCTGGGGTCCCCTTCCACACACACTCTCTCTCATGGAAGCTTTCTCTCTTCTTCTCCTTTTTCTCTTTCTCTACCTAAATAAATCACTATCTGCAAACACTGTTTTGGGGTCTGGTATTTACTTTACAAGTGCACTGCGCAATAGTCTCCTCTCCCATTCTTGGTTGAGTAATAGACAAAGAGCCTGGAGAAACGTCTTCTCAGGGGAGCTGAGGGCTCCCCTGAACCCCAACATTACAGAACTGCCATGGAATCGTGGAGCAACTATTGTTTTTGAAGATAATTGGATCTCAACTCCACTAATAAGCTGTGTGACTTTGGGCAAGGCTTAACCACCATGAGTTTGAGTTTTCTCATACATAAAATGGGGGTAATAACTATCTCCAAACTGCTCTGGTGGTTAAACGAGATAACATATATAAAGTGATACAAAATCTTGGTACATTTCCTGGCTACTCAGCCATTCAATGTATTAGAATTTATTTTATTCTTGCTTCTTTAAGGGGTGTACTTGATTGCTCAGACAACTTTTTTAAAGCCATGCCACCACGTAGAGTTTCCAAGAACTCAGGCCAGTGGTAGATCTGCTGTAGCACACTTTAACGTTTAGAAAATATGAAGTTCTATAGGTCATTTGGAAAAAATATGTCTATAATATAACTTCTTGTAAGTCAGAAAAAGATTTAAAAAAGATAAAATATCAGGTAACATAATAATTTCATCAGGAGTAAACATACTGTTTACATTCTCAGGAAAAAGCAAACAAGGATGTCAAATAGTCAAAAGAACCCTAAAAGGATTTTTAAAAATATGGATTCCTTAGCTCCATCCCAAACACATTGAAACAGTATACTGAAGAATCAGAATTGGACATAAGTATTTTCAAAGACCTCTTGATTATTTTGATGATCATCTTGGTTAGAAGTCACTGAAATAAGAGACATACAGAACATCTGTGCTATAGCACTCTATCGAATCAGGTTGCCAGACTGCTGCATATTTAAATAATATTATAGTTCCCTTGTAGAAATTCCTAGATAAATGCACAGTTTCATACTTTCTATCTCCTCTTTTCCACGGTCACCATTTATTGAAAAGTTTCTAAAGTCCACCCTTATATTTTATTTGGTAAAATTATCCAGTGCAGTAGTTTGTTACCTAATACTTCTTTTTGTTTGTTTTTTGAATCAGAGTCTTCAATGGCATGATCTTGGCTCACTGTAATATCCAGCTTCTGGCTTGAAGAGATTCTTGCGCCTCAGTCTCCTGAGTAGCTAGCATTACAGTCGTGTGCCACCACACATCTAGCTGATTTTTGTGATTTTAGGAAAGATGGGGTTTCACCATGTTCACTAGGCTGGTCTCAAACTCCTGGCCTCATGTGATCCACAGCCTTGGTTTCCCAAAATGCTGGGATTACAGGCATGAGCCACCATGCCTGATGCCTAATATTTCTTATATTAAGTATTACATTGTATTTATCTAAAAAATAAGGACCTAGTCAGAGAGGTCACCTTATATGAAAATCTGTTCTGCTTCTTTAATTAGAGAATTAGAGTTAATGCATTATTATTTTTATTTCTTTTATTGCCAGTAAGCTAAATACCTCTCTGCGACCTCCACACTAACCTCTCTCTATTATTGGCTGTTGCCTATTTTCCCCTGCTTTAATAATTTTAATACATCTATAACTCTTGTTAAAAGTCAGCTAGCTGGAAACAGTTTTTGAAAGAAAATGTGACAGAAACAAAATATAAATGTAATGCATTGGTTCTCCTAAGCATCACGAACCTTGCTAGCTAAAATTTGATTTGTAAACTCATGTCTCAATATTTAATTTTTTATGCTTCACTCATTTTCCATATAGGGTGCTTATAACATGCCCTAATGAAATTTTCTGATACCAGAGTCTTGTAGGACTCTAACATGTTTAATTATAGCTAAGTTTATTTTGCTCTTAAAAAACAGAACCTTAAGACTTACTTAAAGGAATTGCCTTTAGTATATTATGGTGCTAGCAAGTATGTAATCAAGATAGCTTTGGGAATCAGTGGTAAATTCAAGAAGGAATATTGGCAAGTTGAGTACCTTTGCACGTGGAATCACAGGAAGTCATTTAATCTTGCTTTATATCCAATACTCCTTAACTGGCTTGAGAAGGATAATGGGGATTTCATTTGACAGGTTAGGCCATGGCTACTTATTACACCATACTTCAAGAATGTTAATGCTATTCTACCAGCCCATGCTAATGCCTTTCCCTCTTCTCCTCTCCTGTCTTCTCCTCTCACTTTTTCCCTACCACCATTTTTCTCTTGTTACTTTATGATTCTCATTTATCTCCTCTTTTTTTCCATTGTACTCCACAACAGTATTTATGTTACAGGGTCTTTGGGGTGTTGCTTTTCTGGCTGGAAACCTCTGTGGCCAGTGGTGTCTTTGCCTGAGTTCTTGTCCTGCATCTATCACCAAATTATACCAATTCAAAGAACTAGGTACACAGACAAGTGGAGGGTGAGCAACATGAAGAGAAGCTTTATTGAGTGTTACAATAGCTCAGAGGAGACCCACATTGGTTAGCTCCTCTCTGTAGGCAGGTCGTGCCATCAAGTGTTCAGCTCTTAGCAGAGAGGAGGTCCTGGAGAGGGTGGCTCCTCTCTGCAGGCAGGTGGTCCCAACAACTGTTCATCATTCAGCAGAGAGAATAGCTGTGAGGATTGTTCCTCACTGCAGCTGTTCCTCTCATCATCTGCAACTCTCAGCAGAGAGGAGGCCCTGGAAAGGGTAGCTCCTCAGAGGAGAGGAAGTATGTGCCAATTGGTCCATGGGAGGCCATGGGCAGACCAGAAAAGGCACCACAAGTCCCCACTCTGGCTGTCAGGTCTGGCAGCCCAGTCCCATGGCCTAAAGGTGCGGCCTTTACTGGGGACCCACACCCTTCCACCAAGGAGTCTGCCTGCCTCCTGCCACCTATCATGGTGTGCAGGCCACTTATGCCAAGGGGCACCTGCAGATCAGCACCAAACTGCCCTCAGCAACCTCTCCTTCCCCCCATACTTTTCAGGCACCCAATGGCTGGAGGGTGACAGCATGGTAGGGCCTGAGCATGGGTATAACTGGCTGGGCTGTAACAGTGCCTGGGCTTGGCTCCAACCCAGCTCTGAGGTTAGAGCAGGCACTGGGAGTGGGCAGAGGTCATGCAGTAGGACAAGGCATCTCCAAGCATACGAGGATCCCCAAGAGCACATGGAAGCCTGGATCTATAACCCTGACTTGGGTGCTGCACCTGCATGAGGGAAGGAGAGCATGGTTCCTGCCTGCTCCCAGCCCCCAAGAGTATGGGGAGGCCTGAGTCTACCATCCTGATTTGGGTGGCTTCAGCTGTGCCTGAGAGGTGGGGCTGCTGCCTTCTTCTGGCTCCCACTGCTTTGTGGGGCATGCAGCTCAGGCTGTGCCCCCTCACAGCCTGGGGCACAGACTCCTGATGTTTGTTGGACCCAGGCCGGCATCCAGGGCAAGGGCAACATGCCACAAGCTACCTCTGTTGCCTCAGTGCTCAGGTGTAGCCCAGCATGGAGCAAATCGTGGCCTCAGCCCTGCCGTTGGGAGTGGCAGGTTTGGTAGTCTCCACAACATGGGGCAGACACCAGGGGTGAAGCCCCAGGTAGCCATGCACAGAGCCTCCTCCTGAGGCTCAGGTATCTGGTACCCTAGGTAGAGTGGGCACAGTGGCTTCCCTGCTGGCCAGGGCACCGCTCCCACTTCCCTCCCCAGACCCCAAGCATGACCCCAGATCTGCATTGTAGCTTCTCTCTGCTCAACAGCTGCTCCCCTGATGCACTGTTCCCCAACCAGTGAGCAACATGGCCCCGTCCCATCATGGCAGCCCCCAGGGCAGAGGGCTGCAGGAAGAGCTGCCTTCTCTCTGCACCTTCTCTGCAGTGGCCAGCGTGATTGCAGCCGCCACATCAGAC
Source organism: Sapajus apella (assembly GCF_009761245.1). NCBI lineage: Eukaryota > Metazoa > Chordata > Mammalia > Primates > Cebidae > Sapajus > Sapajus apella. The sequence goes on along the minus strand of NW_022437085.1, from coordinate 127,992 downwards.
AGCCCTCCACTGCCATCACTTATATTCTTTACTGAGGCTCATTAGAAACTTAAGGCCAACGAGGTTCCTAATTCTGAAAGGATTGCAAGTAAGCTTTCTCAGAGGCCTCAAAATTCCCAGAAATGTTCCTGGTCCTATCTTGGATGTTGGAGAATTGTTTCACTTCATTGTCACATTTAAATATTTACACCAGAAAAAGTTTGCCAAGTTTATAATAAGCACAAAAGAAAATAAATTCATTATGCTCAGTGTGATTAGTTTTACCACAATGTCTATCACAGGACAGATGTTTGTTTTCAGTATTCATTCTCTTGGATCAGTCAGGTAGACAGCTGGTTTTTTTAAGGGCATGTCTGTTCATTTATGTTCCTTTGCACTGTAAATCTATCATCACATTTACTTTTAAAATTTCAGCCTAGAGCTCACAATTCCATCATTGAAGAAAAATCTTTATATTACAACATATTCAAAAAAAGCATATATTATTACCTACTCTAGACATTTTAAACACATGCAAAAACTATGCACAATAAATTACCTTAATTTATCAGAGTTTAGATAAAACAAGTTTGTTTTATGTGACTGCAGTATGTCCTCATAATTCCTGTGCAAGATAAAATATTGCTACTGACACACCATAATAAAATTATACAAGTGTGCTTCACTTTATGCAAAGGGTATATTCTTGCCAGTATGGGTGCGGGTAGGCATATGAATTTTCATCCTCTGATACAATCTTTTGATAGTAAGTAGTTGAATACATTCTTAGGCTGTGTGTGCAAAATGCTAAAACATCTCACCAATCCAATGGGGAAAAATCAAACTGATATTTTGGCATCATGTAGCCTAAACAGAGGGTTGAATGAACTTTTCATTTTTGCTATGAGTTGTTTAGACTTTGCACAGACTTACTTAGAAGTAGTACAAAACATATTGAAGTTTTGTTTTTAGTTGAGTGATGTGAAGCAGATCATTTAAACTAGCCAGTGATTTTAACAGAAAGTTAAAGGAAATTACATAATATAAATAATAATAGATAAGCGATCATTGTTTTGCTAAAATTTTATTTTCATTTAATTTTTAATACTGGTACTGCCATGAAATATGACTTGTTTTTCCTGGAGGAAAAGGCTGGAAAGAATTTCAACCAACCTGTTCATACTTCCTAAGGAATGTTAAAAAGCAGAAAATTATATTCTTTTAGGTATTCAGATGCCTTCCTTTGTGACAACCAAATACTTGGATGGAATTGATCACTTGAACCCCATTACTATCATATATAAACAGTAAAATGGACAAAATCAACCGTAAAAAATAAGATACAATTATGTGTGTCAAAATTCAGATATGTCTGACTTTAGACAGCATATGAAATATTTGTACTTGATATGTAATTACAATTTTGCTATAATGTTTTATAAATACTGGGCATTTTCTCATTGTTTTTCTCACAGAAAATGTTATTACTTTCAGATCAGTCTGTTTTCATTGAAGATAGGAAAAATGCGAAGAATATATTATACACAGAATCTGTTTCTTATAGTGGGCATATGCCCACTCTTCAAAATTTTGAAGTGTATTAACTATCCAAAATTTTGTCAAAATAATGTGACCTATTAACCAAATAACTTATTATTTTTTTTTTTTTGAGACAGAGTTTCCCTCTTGCTACCCAGGCTGGAGTGCAATGGCGCGATCTCAGCTCACCGCAACCTCCGCCTCCTGTGTTCAGGCAATTCTCCTGCCTCAGCCTCCTGAGTCGCTGGGATTACAGGCACGCGCCACCATGCCCAGCTAATTTTTTGTATTTTTAGTAGAGACGGGGTTTCACCATGTTGACCAGGATGGTCTCGATCTCTTGACCTCGTGATCCACCCGCCTCGGCCTCCCACAGTGCGGGGATTACAGGCTTGAGCCACCACGCCCGGCCGCAAATAACTTATTTTTAAAAATTATCATGAATCCTATTATACCAACATACTGATAGAGGCCCAGTGAATAGACCTTGTCTTGAGCCAGATAAAAATTTTATAGTCAAGAAAAGAAAAATTCAAAGGAAAATAAATATTTGGGGGCATATTAATGTTGCTTTATTTGTACTCGTTTTGTTTGAAGAGATTTCTGCCACAGAGGAAAAAATACATCAGAGCACCTAATTCCATTAAAAAACTAAATATACCTAAGCCTGTCAAACCAATGATATTTTCTATAATAAAAAATGATTCAAACTATTCTGTAAAAACTCCATGCTTAATAAAGACAAAGAAACTATCTCTAATCTGTTTAGTCTGTTACTAATGGACTCATCATTGGAATAGAAGTACCATAATGACTAATTTCATAATAGAGATATATATTGTATAAAAGAAGTATTTTATGTTTTCTTATTTCCTTTATTTCTACACAATTACTTATTAGTACAGATTAGTGCACATGCTTAATATGTGTACTAATATAAATTTATATAAATGTATGAATATAAATTTATATAAATGTATGAATATAAATTTATATAAAGGGAAGTTTATTAAATATTAATTCACAGGATCACAAGGTCCAACAATAGGCCATCTGCAGGCTGAGGAGCAATGAGAGCCTGTCCAACTTCCAAAGCTGCATAACTTGGAGTCTGAGGTTCTAGGGCAGGAAGTATCCATCACAGGAAAAAGATGTAGGTTGGGAGGCTAGGCCAGTCTTTCTTTTCACATTTTTCTGCCTGCTTGTACTCTAGCCAGGCCAGCACCTGATTAGAGTATACCCACCCAGAAAAAAGCTGGGTCTGCCTTTACCAGCCCACTGACTGAATATTAATCTTCTTTGGCAACACCCTCACAGACACACTCAAGATCAATACTTTGTATCCTTCGACTCAATCAAGTTGACACACAGTATTAACCATCACAAGTCCACGCTTGTCAACATGGACCCATACACATCTTCTGAAATCATACATAATCTTCAATAAAGAAAATAATAATATCATAATTACATGTAACATAATACAACTATCCTTCATACAACTTGAAATGCACCAATCCCCAACCCAAAATTATTACATAAAGTTAACAATACTTAAATGTTGATGTGAAGTCAATAAATCTTATGTCACATGATAAAGGAGAAAGGCTATAAAATGAAGATATTTTATTGGTACAAGTGTATACATGCACAAACATGTTTTTAACAATAGAAGGAGGAAATATTCATGACAGTTACAGTCTTTGTTTCTGCAGCTGGTCACACAGATGTAGTGGGTATTGATGACTACCTTCTACTACCCATTCTGTATTCCTTTTGCCTTCAGCAAGCACTTCAGCACATTGCGGGTTTGTTTTTGTTTGTTTGTTTGTTTTCCCGGTGGAGTGACCCAAACATTCATTCCTCAAGGTCTGGATCATCTGTAGTCCTGCCTGGATTTGGGTGTTGTAGCTTCCCAGTGACCTTAATCACAGGGCATGGTAATAGTAAGAGATGCTCTAATGGATATCCTGTATTCCATATATATACTTCCTTACCTCTGTTGTGGAGTAGTAGATTGACTTCATCTTGATAGCCTGGGTTTATCACCCAAGCCAGTACTGCAACTTCCTTCTTAGGCTGTTGACTTAAACGTAGGAGGAGCAGAGTGTCCAGCTGGCAATCTTAACTTCCAGTTTAATGGAATTGTTGTTGTGGCTCCTGGTGGCAGTAGTTTTTGCTCTGGTACTAAGATCTCTATGCCAGCAGAACATATGGTTGTGGGAACAGGAAGCAAAAATTTTGTTAGTAGATCACCAGGGGTGATAGTGAGTGATGCTGCTTCTACTTCCACCCCTTCATTCCTGGACCCATGAATCCCGGCATGGGAGAAACAGGACTGTATATTGGATGCTGATTCAGAGCATACATGGCCTTCTGGAGAACTTTGCCCCAGCTCTGCAAAGCATTGTTGCCTAGATGATATTTTAATTGTGACTTCAAAAGGCCATTCCACCATTCTATCAATCCAGCTACTTCAGGATGATGGGTAACATGGTAAAACCAGTGATTTCTATGAGTATACCCCACCGCTGCACTTAAGTAGCTGTAAAAGGAGTGCCTTGGTGAGAGACAATGCTGTGTGGAGTACCATTATGGAGGATAGGGCATTCTGTGAGTCCACAGATGGTGGTCTTGGCAGAAGCATTGTGTGCAGGATAGGCAAATCCATATCCAGAGTGTCTATTTCAGTAAGGACAAACCTCCAAATTTTCCAGTATAAAGGAGTTCCAATATAATCACCTGCCACCAGGAAACAGTCTGATCACCCTGAAGAATGGAGCCATATCAAGGGCTCAGTGTTGGTCTCTGCTGCTGGCAAATTGGGCACTCAGCAGTGTCCGTGGCCAGGTCAGCCTAGATGAGTGGAATTCTGTGTTGCTAAGCCCATGTATAACCTCCATCCTTGTCATCATGGCCACTTTAATCATGAATCCATTAGGTGATGACAGGGGTGGCTGGGGAAAGAAGTTGCATGGTGTCTACAGAATGGATCATCCTATCCACTTGATCTTTAAAATTCTCCTCTGCTGAGGTCACCATTGGTGAGCACTCACATTAGATTTAAATATCTTCACAATTTTTGACCACTCAGACAGTTCCATCCACATACCTCTTCCCCAAATTTCTTTGTCATTAGTTTTCCAATCATGCTTCTTTCACATCCCTGACCATACAGCCAAACCAGTGTCTACAGCCCATGAATCAGTATATGATCACATGTCTGGCCATTTTACCTTCTATTTGTGCTTCAAGCAGATCTTGAAGTTCTGCTCACTGGGAAGATTTCCCTTCACTGCTGTCCTTCAGTGATATCCTAGAAAGGGGTTGCAGTTCTGCAGCTGTTCACTTTTGAGTGGTTCCTGAATATCGTACAGAAACATCTGTCAACCAGGCCCTAATCTTCTCTTTCTCGTCAACTGATAATAGGGAACTCCCCATGAGGCTACCGGTATAGGCTCGGGGAGAGAAGGCTCAGTGAATGACTTGACAACTGATAGTCAAATGTTCAGTTTCCACCAAAGCCCAGTAACAGGCCAAGAACTGTCTCTCAAAAGGAGAATAGTTATCTGCATAAGATGGCACGGCCTTGCTCCAAAATCCTAGAGGCCTTTTCTGGATTCACCTATAGGGGCTCCAAACAACATCCCTATCTGCACTGACACCTCAAGCAACATTGGATCTGCTGGGTCATATGGCCCAAGTGGCAGAGCAGCTTGCACAGTAGCCTGGACCTCTGGCAGAGCCTTCTGTTTTGGACTACACTCAAAACTGGCACCTTACGGGTCACTTGATAAATTGACCAGTGTAACATACCCAAATGAGGAATGTGTTGCTTCAAAAATCCAAATAGGCCCATTAGGCATTGTGGCTTTTTCTTGGTCACAGGCGGGGCTAAATGCAGTAACTTATCCTTCACCTAAGAAGGAACATCTCAACAGGCCCCAGACCACTGTACCCCTAGAAATTTTACTGAGGTAGAAGTTCCCTGAATTGTAGTCAGATTTATTTCCCATCCTCTGGCACGCAAATGTCTCACCAGTAAGTCCAGTGTGTTTGCTACATCTTGCTCACTGAACTCAGCATAATGTCATCCTTGTAATGAACCAGTGTTGCTGGGTCTGTTCCACAGCCCCTGGTGGAGCAACGAATGAAAGAAGTACTCAGACACAGTCATGCAGTGTAAGAGCCGCTAGGGAACTGCCAGCCGAGTGGGCAATCTCGACCACTGGAGTTGCTAGTTTTCATTTAGTACAGACATAATGCTGAAAGCCTGGAGCCAATACAATCGGTGGGTAATTAACGTATTGTTCTCCCAGTAGTCAGTCTAGCATGGGATGATCAAAGGTCAGTTTCCAGATAACATAAATAAACAAACCTATTTAGATAAACTCCTCTACATTTCCTTGTACCTACTCCTTGCCCTTTGCCTCAGAGTAGGAGAACAGCTGCCTTCAGCTTATTCCCCCCAGAAGCCATGCAGACCTTCTGACCTTTCAGAATGCCTGCTTTTTTACCTGTAAGTTCTCCTGCCATTCTGACCAATCCCACACACAGTGTGAAATCTTGCATAAACAAAAAGTTATCAGTCTCTCTCCGATTAAGATTATGACACAAAGTTTGATAGTTTATATACCCCTGAGGAAGGACAGTGAAGGTGTATTGCTAACCTTGCCAGCTGAATGCAGATTGCTCATGGTGGGCCAATGGAGAAAAAGGCGTTTTCCAAGCCAATGGCTGCATACCAGGTAGCAGGAAATGCATTAATTTGCGCAAGCAATGAAACCACATCTGGTACAGCAGCTGCAATTGGAGTCACCACTTGGTTAAGCTTACAATAACCCACTGTTATTCTCCAACAACCATCTGTCTTATGCACAGGCCATATGGGAGAGCTGAATGAGGATGTGGTATGAATCACCACCCTTGCATCTTTCATCTTTGATGGTAGCACTAATTTCCACAATCCCTCCAGGGATGCGGTATTGTTTTTTATTTACTATTTTTCTAGGTAGATGCAGCTGTAATGGCTCCCATTTGGCCTTTCCCACCAAAATAGCCCTCACGCTACCAGTCAGGGAGCCAATGTGGGGGTTGTTCCAGCTGCTAAGTATGTCTATGCCAATTATGCATTCTGGCATTGGGGAAATAACCACTTGATGAATCTGGGGACCTATTGGACCCACTGCCAGTTGGACTTGAGCTAAAAGTTCATTAATTACCTCATCTCCATTAACCTCTTCTTTAATTGGAAGACCACAATGACATTTTGTGTCCCCGGGAATCAACATCATCTCAGAGCCAGTGTCCAGTAGTCCCTGAAATGTCTAATCATTTCACTTTTCCCATTGCAGAGTTACCCCTGTCAAAGGCCAGAGGTCTCCTTGGGGAAGGATGGGAGAAAGATTTGTTCCATAAATTGTCAGTAATGTAGTGAGATCCATCTTCAAGTGCACCCAGCCTCCTTTTTATTCAAGGGTCTGTGGGTCTGTAAACTAACTCAAGTTTGGAAATTTATTAAGGCACTGTAATTCTCTGTTTTTGTAAAATTCAAATTTGTCTTTTGCCCATTCAACCTATAAGTTTTCTGCTTATATAAATTAAATAGAAATGCAGTAGTATTCCTATCAATTTCACTTCTAGGAACACTATGATTAAATAGCCAATGCCAGAGCTCTACACAAGTCAGATAATTCTGATGCTGGTTTGCCTCTGCTGTCCATTACGGTAGCTATACCCACCTTGCCTTTAATGTTTGAGTGCTGCCCTTTGGCCCCTGCCATCTCAGGATCCAATTATTTCCATTGTATTTAAATTTTGCAGTTGAATGACTGTGGTTTCCACTGTTACATTTAACATACATAATAGAGCAACTACAGAAGCCTTCAAATATGCAGATGCTGCCCTCACAAATCTATTTCTCCAGGCATTGATCAAGGGTATATCTTCTGGACCCTCCCAGCTGGGATGAATAGGTCTAAAATGACTAATCCATTCCATCACCCCCATCTTTCTAAGCCTTTGGATCCTTTCCTCTACCTTAAAACAAGGGAGATCAGACATTTCCAGCATGCTGATAGTAGGCCAGCTTTTAATTTATATTTCAGCTGACCAAGAAAATAAATGATTAGAACCTTTTTTAACTCTCTGAGCTGCAACATTAAATCCAGAGTGCCTTCTTAGGGGGCCCAAATCAATAAATTCAGCCTGATCCAATTCCATGTTCTTTCCACCATTAACCCACACTCTTAGTATCCACCATTATCCCACATCCTTAATATCCATTCCCATGTCTGTTCTCCAGATTTCTGTTTATATAAGTTAGAAAACTCAAGCAGTTCTTTTCAAGTGTAGCGCACCTACTCATGGGTCACATTCTCAACCACACCTCTAGGGAACCACAGGGACTTTAGTCAAGTTATAGGTCTGGAAGCAAACAGGGGTGTTGGGGATGTCTCCTGGCTGGAATCAACATTATCTTGCCTGTTAACTGCCTCAGGGGAGGCCATCACTCTTGCCTCAGGCAGCACAGGGTTTATCTCCTCAGAGAATGATGGAAAGGCTGATGGCAGCATGGGTCAGGGAGGGGATGTTGTCATTACTGGGAATGGGGAAGCTGTTTCTTCTGTCAAAAAAGGTTCATCACAGTTTACAAACTCAGTGTTCCCAGCTTCATCAGGGTCCTCCTTCATATCCCATTCCAAGTTGCAGGGCCCCATTCTTTTCCAATCACTGCCCTCACTTTAACAGTAGACCCCTTGCAAGGTTGTGTGTATGCACCTTTCCTTGCAGGTCAGCTGCTCGCATGATAATAGCTTGTGTCTGTTTTTCCACAATTTCAGCTCTTTCTCTACAGGAGATAAGACTCTAACTCAGGGCAATCTTAGCAGATTTGAAAGTCAGTATCTGCTTCCCAAGCCAGGAGAAAGAATCCTCAAGTTCATCATTTTCTTTCATCACTTCATCCACTGAACTTAGGAGCAAAAAACCAGCCTCATTATGTTCCTTCGTTCTCCACATATGGGCGAAGGTATTACGTACAGAGTCAGTAAACTCCTTGCCTCTCACAAGCAATGAATCCGGAATGTCAAATGCATTTATTTTGTATCACTGTTGAAATAATTCATGCCAAAAACTATCAGTGTTCTCCATACTATTATAAGTAGAGTCCTTAGCATTTTAGGGTATAATCATATTAAGCAGCCAACTCCAGAAACCCCAAAGCAATGAAAGAATGCCATCCTTCATATTCTGCTACTCAAGAACCACTGCTGGTACCAAAATCGGTATTAGTCAGGGTTCTCCCAAGAGACAGAATTAATGGAATACACACACACACACACACACACACACACAAATACATATATATATATATATATGGGAGTTTATTATTAACTCACACAATCACAAGGTCCCACAATAGGCCCTGTGCAGACTGAGGAGCAAGGAGAGCCTGTTCAACTTCCAAAACTGGAGAACTTGGAGTCTGATGTTTGAGAACAGGAAGCATCCAGCACAGGAGAAAGACGTAGGTTGGGAGTCTAGGCCAGACTCTCTTCACATTTTTCTGCCTGCTTTTCATATTCTAGACATGCTGGCAGCTGATTAGATTGTGCCCACCCAGATTAAGGGTGTGTCAGCTTTTCCTAGCCCACTGACTCAAATGTTAATCTCTTTTGCAACGCCCTCACTGACACATCCAGAATCAATACTTTGGATCCTTCAATCCAATTAAGTTGACCTTCAGTATTAAATATCACATCAGACTTCATAAATGGTTCATAAACTTCCTGATGGCAGTGATCAAACCAAACATATCTTTTGTTTCTTTTCATTCAATAGTAGGCATTCTATAGCTACAGGAATTTTAAAAAAGCTTAACAAGTATTGTTAAATTAAATGACAATGAAATAAATATTTACAAAATTTTCTGTTATTTGTATTATTGTACAAGCAGTCTAGCAATTATATAAGATCAAAAACAATACATTTAGTTTTCTCAATAACGAAGTTGATTATTTTTTGATACATGCGCACTAGCTAAGACTGAGATTATCCAAAATATTCATTCCGAAATTAATTTTCATTCTCTTCCTAGAGCTTTTTCTTTTGAGATCTGGTGATGAATAATAAAACAACCTGATTTAATTCAACTTATTTTCATTGCTTTCCTTGTTCACTATCTGACAGATGTGCTAATGAACAGCAAAATTGTTGAAGAGTAAACAGTAGCAGAATAGAAAAATATAAATCATGGATAAATTACAAAAAATGAAAGATGGATAACTGAGAATTATTATAATTTGAATGGGTCCTATGTGGTAAAAAGAAAAAAAAAAGCATTAATATTCCATAAATATGGTTCTATCAGTATCAGTTCTCTGAAACAGAAATGTATCGGACAAGAATTGACCAAATTTTCATCCAATATTCAGGTACATGTTGTTAAGTGGAAATAATACTTTCTTTATAACCAACAATAGCAATGTTGCCTATGATTCAGATTTCGCTTTCATTTAAGAAATTCCATGTAGAAAAGATGAACATCTTGGAATCAGATAACTACAAGGGATTTATAGAAGTCATATAATGCATTGCCTTTCTGGAGAGTACAACAACAAAAACAACCCAAATAGTTTAATTTTTTTTTTAGGTATTATTACAGACATTATGATCAGAAATATAATAGAGTGTATAAGTCCATCCTTGCCTTGCTATAAAAAAATACCTGAGACCGGGTAATTTATAAAGAAAAGAGGTTTGATTGACTCCCAATTCTGCAGTTTGTACAGGAAGCATGATTCTGGCATCTGCTGGACTTCTGGAGAGGCCTCAGGAAACTTACAATCATGGCAGAAGTTGAAGTGGGAGCAGGCACTTCTTACATGGCAGGAGCAGGATCAAGGGTGGGAAGGTGCTACACACTTTTAAACTACCAGATCTCATGAGAAATCACTCACTAGCAGGAGAACAGCATCAAGGGGATGGAGCTATACTATTTATGAGAAATTCACCCTCATAATCCAATCACCTCCCACCAGGCCCCAACTACAACATTAGGAATTACAGTTCCACATGTGATTTTGTTGGGGACACATACCCAAACAATAGAGTTTCACTACATAAATCCTCATAAAACCACTCTTGTCAAGATCACCCATTACCTCCACGTTAGACAAATTCAATGCATTTTTTAAAGTTCTCACAATAATAAGATTGGTTTAAGCCTTTCGCATGATTAGACAAAATTTAGAAACTTACTGTATTTCTGGCTTAATATCACTCAAAGGCTTTACATGCTGTTTAAAATAATATTCAAAATCTTTTACGTAGCCTATAAAGAACATGACCTAGCTCTTTCTTACGTCAAATACCTAGTCTTGTGCCATTTTCTCCCATACTCACTACACAGCAGCCACACCCACACTGGCCTTTTACAATTTTCTCTAATATGCCAAACTAACTCTTTGTTTATGCAATTTAATATCTTAATACATGTAAAGCACTTAGCACAGAATCTAACATGTAGTGAGTTCCCAATAAATAACTTCTATACTTTATTTTTTATTTCTTAATAGTTAATAATCATAAAATCTTATGAAGTGAGCCTTATTCCATTTTACAGGAAATCTAGTCCACAGAGAGATCAAGTAACTTGCAAGATGGCATAGCTGACAGATGGTTAAATGCTGGGGCTGGAATATAACCCAAGAAGACTATAAAGTAGGTAATATAATAATTTATTTTTGTATATTAAGACTATACAAAGCCAACTATTAAGTAACAGCTATAATCAGGTGTCTGGTTCTAGAACTCAGGTTTCTTAATGAAAAAGAAAATGATGAACAATATTTATTAGCCAGAAAATTCTGTATGACCACTAGCACAGTTGCACAAATGGATTTTAGATAGGGGAAAAGTTTGATAACTGATAATAGCTATGTAATAACTCTGAGGCTAAATAAAGGACAAATTAGTGGAATGCACCTAAAGTAAACAGGGCCTTGGTGAGAAGGAAGAGTGAATTGCTTTCAGTAGCCTCCATACAACATTCCCATCTCTGCTCATGATTGCTTTGGAGGTCTGAAAATGGAAATGATATTTTGTGGTTGGAAGAAGAATTAAGGAGAGGGTAGACACACTGCTAATCAGTTTATCTCTGCCTATATAATCTATAATTCTCAATGAAGATTACTTAGTTCAAATCACTCAGCTCTACATTTGGAAATCAGAAATAACATGGCCATTGCTTGTTATTCTGGAAATTTATAGATTGCTGCTTTCAAATCACCCCTACCTTTCCCTAAATTGTGCTGAATTTACTGTGGATCTTTTCAAAATTTGTGGATTTACATAACACATCTCTGCATCATCAACATACACACACACCCACACATACACCAATAAAACAAAATAATGTTTAAAGTTATCCCAATCTTTGGGATTCTATAACAAAATACCATAAAGTGAGTGGATTATAAACAACAGAGTTTTATTTTTCACTCTTCTGGGGTGGCTGGAACCTTCAGATCATGATGCCACAATGGTTAGGTTCTGGTGAGGTCAACCTTCCAGGTTTGCAGTTGGCTATCTTCTCAATTTATTCTCACATGGAAAAAGTGGTGAGGAAGTTTCCTCAGTTCTTTCTGTAAGTATATTAATCCCATTCATCATATGACCTAATCACTTCCTATGGCACGACCTTCTAACCCCATCATAACCACATAGGGGTTAGGATTTTAACATATGAATCTGGAAAGAAGACAAACATTCAGTCTATAGCAGGAACATTATTTTAAAAAACACAAAAAGTATTGAGGGGTGCATTTTAATGACATTGACTCTTATTCCTGGAAAGTCTCTGGAGGGCTTTGAGCAGCACATTCATGTTATGTGACTTACATTTTCAATGGATCACTATGAGTACTCTGTGGAGAAGTTTAGGAAGAAGCAGAAGGACCAGTTAGGAAGCTGTTGCAATAATCTATATGTTGAATGATTGTGGCTTGGACCAAGATGATAGCAGTGGAGGCAGTGAGAGTTGTTGGATTCTGGATATATTATTTTATTCTATCTTTTAGAAATATTGAACTCTAAAGAATAAATTAAAAAATATCCACATAGCATTCACTAGAAGGACTCATCATTTAAAAATTCTATTTATTGTCATCATTATTCTTTTTTATGCCCAATTTATCTCAACTGTAACCTATAGAAAACCCTCTCATGGCTCCCTTCGTTTTTCAGTACTTATTTTGGTCACAAGTTTTGTTTGTTTCTTTCTTTCCAAAAAAGAAACACAGAAAGGATAAAACCAGAAACCAATTAAGATGGTAACCTATAAAATTAGGGTGAACAGTGGAGGAACAGAAGAGAAAATTTTCTGAGTATAAAAGTTTTAATATTTGCACCATACACATTTTTTAATTCAAAAAATAAAATTAAATCAAGAAGATTAATAAATGAGACTCTGAAATTAAAAACAAACAAAAAGGTCATAATGGTTCTCATGTAAGTAACATAAGCACATGGAGAAAAAAACTTAATTCAAGTAACATTTGAAATTGTACTCTGTACTCTGGCAAGGATTTAAGCTAAATGCACTCAAAACATAAAGAAAGCTTAAACTTTACTCATTATGTTTGTCTTTTGGAAGTCATATTGGCTTCATATTCTGAAATTGTATATTCTAGGATAGAACAAATATGAATATTATTTGAAGGCAGGGTTCTCACAGTAGAATAGAGGAAGTACAAATATTGGATTGGGGGAGGTTAGAAGAAACCCTGTGGTAACTTTAGCTCTGACCACTGAAGAAGCTAAACATCAATGACACCACAGTAGCAATGAGTATATCTAGTAACAAGATCTAGGATTTCCTGAAGAAACATTTGGATCTAGGTTTGAGGCAGAAAGAGTACAGGGTTCTGGATATGTTTTGAAGCTTGAATTCACTGGATTTACAGAAAGTTTAGTTTACAGGCGGTTAAAAAAAAAGTCAATAATGACTTTCACGTTTGGGCATTTACTGAGTTTAAGGAACACTGCAAGAGAAGCATATTTGGATGGGGAATACAAACACTTAGTTTGGACACATCAATATTATATGCCAATTATATTTTCATTTACGCATGATATGGTGGGAAATTAAATTCCATCATACATCACATAACAATGTTTCCATAAATGAAGGACAACATATATGGTGGTGGTTCCATAAGATTGTAATGGAACTAAAATTTCTTATATCCCAGTAATGTGGAAGCTGTCATAAATACCATAGCACAACACATGACTCACGTGTTTGTGGTGATGCTGGTGTAGAAAAACTTAATGCATTGCCAGTTGTATAAAGGTATAGCACATACAGGCCAGGCACAGTGGATCAGGCCTGTAATTCTAGCATTTTAGAAGACCAGGGTGGGCAGATCACCTGAGGTCAGAAGTTTGAGACCAGCCTGGCCAACGTGGTGAAACCTCATCTCTATTAAAAATACAAAATTAGCTTGGCATGGTGGTGGGTGCCTGTAATCCTGGCTATTCAGGGTGCTAAGGCAGGAGAATCAATTGAGCCCAGGAGGTGGAGTTTGCAGTGAGCTGAGATCATGCCATTGCTTTCTAGCCTGGGCACAAACAGCAAAACTCTGACTCAAAATAAATAAATAAAATAAAATAAATTAAAATAGTATAGCACATACAATTATGTAAATACACAATACTTGATAATAAACAGCAATGTTATTGGTGGATCTATTTGCTATACTTGTTATCATTATATTAGAGTATATTCCTTATAATTATATTTTAAAAAGTTGACTGTAAAACAGCTGCAGGCAGTTCCTTCAGAAGATATTCCAGAAGAAGGCATTGTTATCATGAGCGATAATAGCTCCACATGTTATTGCCCCTGAAGAATTTCCAATAGGATAAGATGTGGAGGTAGAAGACAGTGATATTGATCATCTTCACCCTGGGTAGGCCTAGGCTAATATATGTGTCTGTGTCTTAGGTTTTAACCAAAAAGTTTCAAGAGTGGAAAAAAAAATATTTTTAAATAGAAAAAGCCTATTGAAAATGGATATAAAGAGAGAATACTTTTGTATAATTGTACAATATTTTTGTGGTTTAAGTGTTATTACTGAAGAGTCAGAAAGTTAAAAACAAATTAAAAGTTTGTAAAGTAAAAAATTTACAGTAAGATAAGGTTAATCTATTATAAACTAAAGAAAAATATATTTTCATAAATTTAACACAGTATATGTATATAGTGTTTACAAAGTGTACAGTAGTGCACAGCGATGTGTTGGACCTACACATTCCCTTACCACTCACTCACTGACACCCAGAGCAACTTTCAGTCCTGTGTTCTCAGTTCGTAGTAAGGGCCTTATGTAGCTTTACTGTTTTTTATATTTTATACTGTAATTTTACTGTAACTTTTCTATGTTTAGATATACAAATACCACTATGTTACAATTACCTCCCATATTCAGTATAGTAACATGCTGTATATGTTTGTAGCCTAGAAGCAATAGGTTATACCATATAGCCCTAGCTGCGTAGTAGGCTACACTATCTAGTTTTGTGTGAGTACACCTTATGATGTCCACACAAAGACAAAATTACTTAACAATGCATTTCTCAAAACATATCCTTGTCATAAAATGACACATGACTGTATGTGAATTCAGGTAACAAATAGGAGTTATCAATTTTGAAATTATCCACATGGATATGATATTGAAACCTTTGCAACTGAATAAAGTCATCTAAGTGATGAGTTTAAATGGAGAAAAGAAGACTGAGAATTGAGCCCTGGGATACTCTAATAGCCAAAGTTAGAAGGAGAATGAGTGCCTAGCTCAGGAGGAAGAGGAATAGCCAGTAAAGTAAGTGAAAATCCAGGAAACAGTATTTATCAGAAACCGAGAGAAAAAAAGTCTTAAAACAAAACAAAACAAAACAAAACTGGTTTCTTCTCTCATCTCCATTTTCATCTTATTTATTTTTTTGGTCTAATGTGCATTTTGTATGTTTTTAAAGTTTTCTCTTATAGTTTTTATTGTTATTTTTTGCAATGTATTTCAAGAGAATCCTTTGCTACAGTCTTCTAAATCATAAAATTTTGTAGTTAGGTATGCCAATTCTACCATTTCAGCCCTTCCTACTGATTTACTTAAAATACCAGCTATCACGCTTTAATCTCCCACAATTAGAGTTATCTGCCTGTTTCTTTATCATAAAAGCCCATTTTTGTTTTTAAAGCCACAATGCCTTCTTGACCTTAAGTATAGATGAAATGGTTCTATAAGTTCTTTTAAGTTAGAAAACAAAATTACTGGAGAACCATTAATGTAGTTTGCTTAGGGATTGATTTCACTGATCAATGTATGCCTTCTGTTATGTTCCTTCGAAAGTCTAATGAATCTTGATTTTCTGCAAATTTTCACAAATGAGGGCTTTATTTAATCAGATTTAGGAGGTGGGGTGAGTTTTTCTAGTATTTTTGACATAACTCTTTCACTGGTAGTAAATTGGACTGACACTAAGGGAATAGACATCTGTGCAGGCCTTTCTTTAGTGTGCCAAAGACCTTGCTCTAAGTATGTCGTGTTTCTGTGCCCATTGTGACATATTCTGTAGGTAAGATACCCTCCAGCATCTTTAAAATTAATTATCCCTTTGGCCTTCCCCATCAGCTATCTATCTATGCCTAATCTCTTATGTTTCAAATTTTTGGGTTTCTCCATGATTTCATGTAAAAACTCAGTTTCCTTCAGTGTCTTTTTCCACCTGTATTGCATTGTAGTTTCTCAGTCCGTGAGTTTTAATGCCAACCTCGTCTCATTTACTTGATAATATGGAGATATTTATCATAGTTCCTGATTCACTAATGTCACCTACTCAGTTTTCCAAGGTTATTATTGATTAATACATATTTTTTCTATTTATGCTACCGTTCTGATGAGATTTGGGGATATAGGATATTTAGCAACCATTTTAATAACAATAGCTAATACTTATTGAGTACCACTCTTCACGTATATTACTAGGAAGGGAGTTCATTAAATCTCCTACAACTGTACACTGTAATAGTAATAACTGACCCTTATATAGTGCTCCCTGTTTTCCAGGTGCTGTTATAAGTATGTGACATATACTACCTCATGTAATCTTGGCACAAGCCTATGAATTAGGTACTAATATTTTCCGCATTTAAAAAACGAGCATGTATCTAAACATACAGATTTTATTCATTTATAAAGTATATTCATGTACTAGTGTACTAATTATTAAGTACATCATAAAACTCAAAAAATATTAATCACGAGAGTAATATAAAAATTTACATTAAATTCTAATATTTTCTTCCCACACGTTGATGATTCATCTTGTCCAGTCCTTCAAATGCCTACAAACCACTTTAGAAACTATTTCTGTTAGAAGACGCTCAGTTTTTTACCAGACTGTGGCCCTAGTAAGGGACTGAGACAAAACAATTGTAATTTGCATCTCTCAGGTCTTCTAAAATAGGTTGTATATTAGAATTGTTCTTCACAGGATTTGTTTCCTTTTGTTGTACCTTGCCAATCTCCAAAAAAAAAAATGGATATTTTTACATGAACTAGTTAGTCTTCCAAGTTAACTATTCTGAATGGATTAACAACAACTTATGTGTTTTAATTCTGGAGTGTTCTCTAAGAAAACCATACTAATTTTTTCATCTCTACCTATTTTACCTCCATGTCCATAGACCATATATATTCTCACAGGGCTCAATAATTGGTTGAGTATATTAATTAGTCAAGAACTAATGGCTTAGTGGCTACGAAAGGAATCATATTCACTGGTCATATTTAAAAAGTATCTGTCAATCAGACACTTATTCCAAGAAGACAAACACAGTGCCAGGATGACTGCCAAGATGAACAAATATTTCATAGATGTCACTGGCTTGCTGACTGGCTGTCTGCCTGCTTTCCCCTTGGATTCATTATTCATCTGGGAAGTTTTTTTTAAAAATCCATCAGACAGAGCTAAACAGATCTAAGTTGTAACTACTAAAATGTGTGGAACTACTGGACATGTTTAATGCTGCCAGAGGTTTCCAGCTATGTACAGAGGAACTTTTGCTTTTGAGTTATCCTTTAAAACCAGAAATATGAGAATATGTTTACATTTTTATTATAGAAATAGGAAATAAATACATCAACCTCTGAGAAAGAATGTAAAATGTTTCTTAAAATTATTATGGTGCATATCTACCTTAATATTAACGTGTCAGTGACACAAATACAGGACATCTAATAAAGGAAAGAGTATACAGAAAAGTGGGTGAAGATTAAAAACAAAACAGACTAATCATTCTTTGTGCTTACTGGCAATTAGTTATTAAATTCAATTCATCTTATTCTCTTGAGCCAAAAACAACTCCAAGTGCAGGAAGCTAAAGATTTGACTGTTTCTTGATTTTTCTGAAGCTGTAATGTATTTTTTGGGCCAGAACTACCACTAATAATCATTGAATAAAAACATGAAAAAGCAACTATCATAACCATTCTGTCCGCTAAGCTGCTCTTCCTTTGGTTCCTTGACTGTTCTTCAGTGGTTTATTAGTTTGCTAGCTTTGCTGTAACAAAGTATGACAAGACTAGGTGACTTATAAAGACAGAAATTTCTTGTCTTGTAATTCTGGAGGCTAGAAGTTTGAAATCAATGTGTCAGTAGAATCATGCTTCTTCTAAATTCTGTAGGCAAAGGATCTTCCTTTTTTCTTCCAGCTTCTGGTAGCCCCAGACTTCGCTTGGTTAGTGGCAGCATAATTTCAACTTCTGCCTTCATCATTACATGACATTCTCCCTGTGCCTCTTCACATCATCTTCCCTATATGCATACCTGTATCCAAATTTCCTTTTTTTTTTTTAAATAAGGATGTCAGTAATATTGGAATAAGATCCACCTTAATGACCTCATTTTAACTTGATTGGCTCTGTAAAGACCCTAAATCCAAATAAGGTCACATTCTGAGGTACTGGAGGTTAGACTTCAACATATTTTTTTTGTGTGAGGGGGACACAATTCAACCTACAATAAATGGTATGATTCTGTCGTCTTCACCATCCTGGCCACCATTATCAAATGATTCCCCCCTACCAGAGCATGGTATCTCTATGACTGAACAAGCCAATTTAAGAGAGGTCCAATTCACGCAGAGGTCAGTGGACTCATATCTCTTATCTTTACTTTGGACACTAACTATTCCTCAGCAGAGCCAAGAATGGCACTGTCTTTTCCTCTTTATCAATTTGTGGTCTTTAACCACAGGCCTTTTGCATAGACTTTACTGTCAAGCCAGGCCACCCCCAAGCAAAATACATAATGTTGAAATATTTTTATATAAATATATGATTTTATCTTTTGCCTGACAAAATTTCCTTTTATTACTACCTTTTATTACTTCCTTTTATTACTACTATTTTTTTTAGTCCATCACTCTAGCCACTGAAACTATATGCAAATATTTTGTGTATAAAAGTATGCTTTCATCTCCTAATCAGAGATGTTAGAGCTTTATAAATCTTAACTCTATGATCCAAGACCTGGTCTTAGATCACAAAACCACTCCATCTTTGTGTAACCTGCAGATTAGATAACCTGGAAATGTTTTGCTTATTTCAATTATTGATACAAATGTTGATCAGGATAGGTCCAAATCCAGAACCAGGCAACATATCAGGAGATCTCCCCATAGATTGCCATTGATCTCTTGATCAGCAATTTTGAGGAGCAGTACAAATTAATCTTACTCTATTATTACCCATTTATCACTGTATCCATCCCACAAACATCTATAAAACCTCTATATGTTCCAGTCACTGTGTTACCTGTTTTGGATCTCCTTATTATAAAAGAAAACAAAGGTAGCATGGTAACTATGAACAAAACATTGTAAAATACAAGCAGGGAAGAAGCTTTTAATATGTGAGGAGACAGTAAGATAAACAAAAACTAAGACTGGGGAGACAGTCAAGAGCCAGATCTTTTTTAGTATTACGGACAGCAAACTTGTCAAAAATAATCTACACTTCTTGCCTCATTACATTCACCACATTACAGCTTCTTAATTGCTTACAACCTGCCTCCCGCTCCTTACAACTCTGCAGAATATGTGTTATTGAAGACTATAAAATATCTTCTCTCTTTGTTTGAATTATTTACAGCTAACCATATCCTTCATCAAATTCTTTCCTTTCTTTAAAACCTAAACTATTTTGATTGTCTTCCCACTCCTTTGACAGCATCATTCATGACTGCCTTATTGCTTGTTATTTCTCTTTACACCCCCAAATATGAGCATTGACAAGTTCCATCCTCAATTTTCTTTAAAATTCATAGTATTATAAAATAAAATATAGCAGAAAACATAGAGTTCATCTTCTTCAATCTCCTTATAATAGGGAAATAACTTTCCGAGCTATGAAATAGCAGAAACGATTTCCTTTATTGCAGATTCTAAACTAACTTTTCTGCATAGCTCTACTCTTTCTTCTTTGTGAAGGGATGTTGACCATTCAGATTCTCATATATATATATATATATACATATGTGTGTGTGTGTGTGTGTGTGTGTGTGTGTGTATGAATGAAAATTACTTTCTGACATTTATCTCTAACTTTTCTTTTAAGCACTCCAGTTTCATATTTCTGTTCCATGGGAAGTTTTCATGTATTATCTTTTAACCCCCACATTTAGCAGTCCTTCTAAAAGATCTATCTGTCTATATAGAGCTAACTGAATCTGCTTATTAGTAGGAAACAAAGTTTCAAATTATTTTATTTTATTTTTATACTTTCTATAGCTAGACATCACTGTTTCTTAATTTCACCTTGAGGCTTCTTAACCTGATGTCAAAGAGCCTGTCACCACAGAAAGGAAAATAGTAAGTAGTTATTTTCACTGATCTCTAACCAAAATTTAGCATTTTCTTCAACAATGAATGTAGGCAGCATCTCTTTAGTACTTCCAATATACATTTGGTCAACAAAAACTGACCATTTTTTTCCTCAGGCTATTGGCAAAAGACAATTTAGAGTCTTCAGTATACATGGACTGACATTTTTAATGTTCCAAATATTGAAGAATATTACAGTCCCCTTACAACAGTCTTAGGGAAGTATACATATGGTAGGAGTCCCTCTTGCTGTTGATAACACCATCAATAGTAATGACACCAACAAGAAAAAAACACATTATCAAGCATCCAACTGCCAAATGTGCTAACCACTTTACTTGTATTATTTCATTTAATTCACAAAACAGCCTATAAATTAGGTACTAAAATGATTCTAATTTCAAAAATAAAGAAATAAATTCAGAGAGATAAAATAGCTTATGAAAGTGTGTTGCATAGGATCACATAGTGTTTTTTGTTTGTTTGTTTTGTTTTGTTTTGTTTTCTTTTGTTTTCCTGAACAGGTAAGCATTTTTATCTTTATTTCTAAAATATAAATTTTGGACATTCAAAAGTGTAATAGCTAATGTGCCTGTGGGTAATATCACAGTAAAAACTATATAAACACAGTCAGTGATACAGTTTTTCATGAATGTTCTAATGTTTTGGCAGTATTCTCCAAGTCTATACAGAAATACATACTATATGTATGTGTGTGCATATATATATATACACACACATACACACATATATACATATATATACATACATATATATATATAGACACAGAGAGAGAGGTATAATATCATTTTTGTTCATGCTCCTCTTCACAAAAATAGGACAATTATTTGTACAAATTGGCATACTACATCTTTACGTCATGGACCATTTGCTAAGTCACAAATTGCGTTTCTCAGGCAAGTTTGATTGTCATAAATAGAAAGCAGTGAGTATTGACAAATTATCTTCTGGGGACTTTGCAGGACGTCAAAATTAAACAAATCAGGGGTACAATGAAAACACTGTTAAAAAATACAAACTCAGGTAAAAGCATTTGTTACGACAGGAAATTGTTAGTATGAGAATTTTCATCCAACTTCAGGATGTCATAGAGGCTGAAAACAACATCAAAGTTCAAGGCACCAACAAAATAAGGCTTCACAAAGGAGAGTAAGTGCTTGAGCTGTGATCATATAGGTTTATATGTTACAGAGACTGGAATTGATTTCTGTGCCAGTCTCTGCCTTCAGGTGACTTTTTAAAAATGTACTTTTTAATGTGATAAAATATATGTAACATAAAATTTATCATTTTAAGTGTTCGATTATATGGCCGATTAAGTACATTCACATTGTTGTGCCACCATCACCATCATCCATTTCCAGAACCTTTTCATCTTTCCCAACTGAAACTCTATGCCTGTTCAACACTACTCTTTAATTCATAGAGACAGAAAGTAGAATGTTGGTTTCCAAGGGATGGAGTGAGGGGGAATGGGGAGTTCACATAAGATATAAAATGATGTTATACATCTCTCTCTCTATGTACATACACATACATATATATATATACACATATATATATATATACACATATATATATACACACAGATATATATATGTATGTATTTCTATATAGACTTGGAGAATACATCCAGTTCTTTTGTGACTGTCTGATTTCACCGAGTATACTCTTTTTCAGGTTTATCCAGGTTGTAGTATGTGTGAGGATTTCCTTCTTTTTTAAGATTGAATAATATTCATATATATTACATATATTATATTAAAATGTGCATATTATATATACCACATCTTAATCTGTTTATTCTTGTATGAACAATTGGATTGCTTCCATTTTTTGCTATTGTGAATACAGGTATACAAGTATGTGTCTGAGTCTCTGCTTCCATTTCCTTGGGACATATACTCAAAAGATAAATTGCTAAATCTTATGGTAATTCTATGTTTAATTTTTTGAGAAATAGCCATGCTGTCTTTCACAGCAGTAGCATCATTAACATTCCTGTCGGCAATGCACAAGGATTCCAATTTCTCCACATTCTTGCCAATACTTTGTATTTTCTGTTATTGATTTATCAATTTTTATAATAGCCATTCTAATGGTTGTAAATTACTAATGTGGTTTTATTTTGTGTTTCCCTAACGATTAATAATGTTAAACATCTTCTCATGAGTTCATTCTCAATGTGTATACCGTATTTTGAAAAATGTCTATTCAATTATTTTGTCTGTTTTTAATAGGTTTGTTTTCTTGTTGCTGAGTTATAGGCATTCTTCATGTATTCTGGATATCAATCCCTTTTCAGATATATGATTTGAAAATATTTACTCTGATTCTATGAATTGCTTTTTCATTCTCATGTTAGTGTTACTTGATGTAAAAAAGTTTTTAATTTTGATGAAGTCCAACTCCTTTATTTTTCCTTTTGTTGTCTGTGCTTTTTTTGATGTATCCAAGGAGTTATTATCAAACCCAATGTCATAAATCATTCACACCTTGTTTTCTTCTAACACTTTTATAGTTTCAGCTCTTATGTTTACGTCTTTGATGCAGCTTTAGTTAATTTTTGTATATAGTGTAAGATGAAGGTACAACTTCAATTCTTTTTACATTTTATAAATTCACATTTTAGTGAAGACAGTTATGTAAAATGAAACAGTTTGAAAACCGTTATATGGTTTGTTAAAATGATAAACATGTGCCTACTGTATAATCCAACCATTTTACTCCTAGATATTTACTGTATTTACCCAAGACAAATCAAAATATATGCTCATACAAACGCTTGTACACAAATATTCATAGCAGCTTTATCTGTAATGTATGAAAATTGAAAACAACTCAAATGTCCACCAACAAGTTAACGGCTAAATAAATTGAAGTGTTTCCATTCAATGAAATTCTCTCAGCAGTAAAGAAGGAATGAAATATTGATTCAATGAAATGGATGAATTGCAAAACAACTGTGCTGAGAAAAGGAAGCCAGACAAAAGGTATATATGACTCTATTCATATAAAATTCTAGAAAATGCATACTAATTCATGTTGACAGAAAGCAGATTATAGGTTACCTTGAGATAGGGTAATAAATAATTTATTATAAAGGGGCATGAGAAAACTTTTTGGGGGCCATGAATATGTTCATTATTTTGTTTTTAATTGACATCTAATAATTGTGCATACGTATGAGGTACACTGATTTTTGATACATATAATTTATAGTGAATAATCTGAGTAATTAGCATATCCATCATCTCAAACATTTATCATTTCTTTGTGTTGGAAACATTTAATCTCCTCCTACCTATTTGAAAGTATATATTATTGTCAGCTAGAGTGATCTTACAGTACTATGGAACACTAACATTTATTCCTCCTATCTCCTTGTAATTTTGCATCTTTTAACAAATCTCTCACTTTCTCTCCTTCCACCTACCCTTACCAGCCTTTAGTTAACTCTGTTCTACTGTTTCCTTCTCTGAGATTAACTTTATTTTAGCTTCCACATGGAAGAACATAATAGTGTTTAATTTTCTGTTACTGCCTTATTTAATTTAACCCAATATACTCCAGTCCATCCATGATGCCATGAATGGTAGGATTTCCTTTTATGGCTGAAGAGTATTCTGTTGTGTATAACAGTTTTCCCAACACAATTTGTTGAAGAGATTATCTCTTTTATAATCTCAAACATGATTTTTAAAAAATCCTTTGAACATATATGTAGGGTTGTATTTTTGGACTCACTATTCTATTCAATTGGTCTATGTGTGTCTCTATACCAGTAATACAGTATTTTGATTACTATATCTATGATGTATGTTTCTAAATCAGAAAATGTAAGACATTCAACTTTGGTCTTTTTCAAAATTGTTTGGCTTTTTTGGAATATCTTGAGATTTTGTTTGAATTTTAGGATGGATTTTCATATTTATTCAAACAACCTTACTGAGACTTTGATAGGAGTTGAATTAAATCTGTAGATGGCTTTGGGTAGTATTGACATTTCAACAATATTAAGTTTTTCAATTCATTAATACATATTTCTTTCCATTTATTTCTGTATTTTAAATTTTATTTTGGCAATGTTTTGCAGTTTTCAGTTTACAAGATTTTGCTTTCTTGGTTAAGTTTATTCTTAAGTATTTTATTATTTTTTATGATATTTTAAATGGAATTATTTCCTTAATTCAGATTTGAATTGCTCATTGTTAGTATACCAAAATGGTACTGATTTATGAGGAGTGCTATATTTATATTCTGCTATTTTGTTGAATTTTTTATTAGTTGTAACAGTTTTTTCAAGGTAGAATCAGTTGGCTTCTAATGCAATGAGGGTCTTTGTATTAGATCCCTCAGTCTCAGTCTTGACATTCTCATAATTATATCACTAACGGGGTTAGAATAACAGAAGCTTCAGCTCCAGTACACCAAGGAGGGACTGAAACCTCTTTCTGAACCCATCTAGTCTATGGGTGGGTCCACTAATGCACATAAGCCAGAATCCAAGCACTATGATTATTGCGCTTTACGTATAAGCAAGCCCTTTTGGCCCTTACTTGGAACAGATTCACTTTCACTTTAGACAGAAAGCAAAGATATTTTGGTTTTGTTTTTAACTTTTATTTTTAGTTCAGGGGTACACGTGCACTATTGTTACAGAGGTAAAGCTGTGTCATGGGGGTTTGTTGTACTGTTTATTTCATCACCCAGGTATTAAGCCCAGTACCCATTAATTATTTGTCCTGATACTCTCCCTTCTGAGAGCCTTCTGCCTCATGTAGACCTGGTGTGTGTTTGCCCCCCGCTATGTGTCCATGTGTTCTCATCATTTTGCTCCCACATATGCATGAGAACATTTGATATTTAGTTTTTGTTTCTGCATCAATTTGCTTAGGGTAATGGTCTCCAGCTCAACATGTTTCCCTGCAAAGGGCATTATCTCAATCTTTTTTATGGCTGCATAGTATTCCATGGTGTATGTGTACCACATTTCCTTATCTAGTCTATCATCGATGGACATTTAGGTTGACTCCATGTCTTTGCTATTGTGACTAGCGCTGTAATGAATATATGTTTGTGTGTGTCTTTATAATAGAAATATTTATATTCCTTTGGGTATACACTCAGTAATGGGATTTCTGGGTTGATTGGTATTTCTATCTTTAGGTCTTTGAGGTATCACCACACTGTCTTCCATAATAGATGAACAAATTTACACTTCCACCAACAGGATATATGCATTCTTTTTATTCCACAACCTCACCAGCATCTATTATTATACTTTTTATTTTACTTTTTGATCAGCCATTCTGACTGGTGTGAGATGATATGTCACGGTGGTTTTGATTTGCATTTCTCTAATGATCGGTGGTATTGAGTTTTTTTACATATGACTATTGGCCACGTGTCTATCTTCTTTTAAAAAGTGTCTGCTAATGTCCTTTGCCCACTTTTTAATGGGGTTCCGTCAGAAAATCTAATGAACATCTCTATGCACATAAATTACAAAATCTAGAAGAAATGGATAAACTCCTGAACATATGCATCCCTCCAAGAGTGAACCAGGAAGAAATTAAATCACTGAACAGACCAAAAATGAGTTCTGAAATTGAGGCAATAATAATTAGCCTAATAATGAAAACAAGCCCAGGACCAAACAGATTCACAGATGATTCTACCAGATGTACAAAGAAGAGCTCTTAACATTCCTACTGAAGCTGTTCCAAAAATAGATAGAGGAAGAAGGACTCCTTTCTAAATCATTCTGAGATCAGCATCATTCTGATACTAATGCCTGGCAGACATACAACAGAAAAGAAAACCTTGGCCCAATACCCTTGAGAAATATTGGTGCAAAAATACTCAACAAAATACTGGCACACCAAATCCGGCAGCACATCAAAAAGCTTATCCATCATGATCAACTAGACTTGGTCTCTGGGATGTAAGGTTGGTTCAACATATGCAGATCAAAAAAAAATGTGATTCATCACATAAACGGAACTAAAGACAAAAACCACATGATTATCTTAATAGATGTAGACAAGCCTACAGATAAAATTCAACATCTATTCAGGTTAAAAACTCTCGGTAGAGCCGGGCGCGGTGGCTCACGCCTGTAATCCCAGCACTTTGGGAGGCTGAGGTGAGCGGATCACAAGGTCAAGAGATCGAGACCATCCTGGCCAACATGGTGAAACCCTATCTTTACTAAAAATACAAAAATTAGCCGGGTGTGATGGCACACACCTGTGGTCCCAGCTACTCGGGAGGCTGAGGCAGAAGAATCGCTTGAATGCAGATGGAGGTTGCAGTGAGCCGAGATTGCACCACTGCACTCCAGCCTCGCGACAGAGCAAGACTCCGTCTCAAAAAAAAAAAAAAAAAAAAAAAAAAAAAACCTCTCAGTATACTAGGCATTGAATGAAAACAAAAAATAATAAAAGCTATGTAAGACAACCGACAGCCAACATCATACTGAAAAAAGCTGGAAGCATTCCCCTTGAAAACTGGCATGAGGCCAGGCACAATGGCTCACGCCTGTAATCCCTGCACTTTGGGAGGCTGAGGTGGGTAGATCACAAGGTCAGGAGTTCCAGACCAGCCTGGTCAATACGGCGAAACCCCTTCTCTACTGAAAATACAAAAAAAAAATTAGCTGGGCTTGGTGGTGCATGCCTGTAATCTCAGCTCGGGAGTCCGAGGCAGGAGAATTGCTTGAATCAGGGAGGCGGAGGTTGCAGTGAGCTGAGATCATGCCACTGCACTCCAGCCTGGGCAACAGAGCAAGACTCTGTTTCAAAAAAAAAAAGAAAAGAAAAAAGAAAAGAAAAGAAAAATTAGCACAAGACAAGGATGCCCTCTCTCACCACTCATATTCAACATAGGATTGAATTTCCTGGCCAGAGCAATCTGGGGAGACAATGAAATAAAGCACATTCAAATAAGAAGAGAGGAAGTCAAACTATCCCATGTCTACATATGACAGAATCCTATATCTAGGAAACCCCACAATCTCAGCCCAAAAGCTTCTTAAGCTAATAGGCAACTTTGGCAAAGTCTTGGGATAAAAAAATCAATGTAGAAAAATCACTAGCATTTCTATACATTAACAACAGTCAAGCCATGAGCCAAATCAGGAAGGAAATTCCATTCACAATTGCCACAGAAAGAATAAAATACATAGGAATACCCCTAAAACAGGAAGTGAGAGATCTCTAGAAAGAGAACTATATACAACTGCTCAAGATAAGAGATGGCACAAACAAATGGAAAATCATTCCATGCTCATGAATAGAAAAATCAGTATCATTTAATCAATATTGCTAAAATGGCCATACTGTCCAAAGCAATTTATAGATTCAATGCAATTCCTATTATACTAACATTGACATTCTTCACAGAACTAGAGGAAAAATATGTTAAAATTCTTATGGAACCAAAGAAGAACCCAAATAGCCAAGGCAATAGTAAGCAAAAATAACAAAGCTGGATACATCACACTACCTGATTTTATACTACAGGACACAGTAACCAAAACAGCATGGTACTGGTACAAAAACAGACACACAGACCAATGGAGCAGAATAGATAACCTCGAAATAAGACTGCACATCTCTAACCATCTGAGCCTAAACAAACCTGACAAAAACAAGCAATGGGGAAAGGATTCCCTATTTAGTAAGTGGCTGTGGGATAACTGGCTAACCATATGCAGAAGATTGAAACCAGACTATTTCCTTATACCATATACAAAAATTAGCTCAAGATAGATTAAAGAGTTAAATAGAAAGCCCAAAAACTATAAAAACCCTGGAAGACAACCTAGACAATACCATTGAGGATATATGTACTGGCAAAGATTTTATGACAAAGACCCTGAAGGCAATTGCCATAAAAGCAAAAATTGAGATACAAGATCTAATTAAACCAAAGAGCTTCTACACAGCAAAAGGAGCAATCAACAGAGTAAACAGTAAACCTATAGAATGGGAGAACATTTTTTTCAAACTATGCATCTGACAAAGGTCTAATATCCAGTATCTAGAAGTAACTTAAACAAATTTAGAGGGAAAAAAATCAAATGTATTTTGTATGGCACTCTTCAGTCTCCAGTAGATTACAAGTGCCAAACTCAGGTGGAATGGAGAGACTACCAGAGCCAGCATACAAATTAAGCAATAAGTAATAGTTAACACCTTATCAGTAAAGGAAATAAAAAAAAACTAAATTAAATGCATTGTTTTTAAAATTTATCCATTTAGTAAGGTCCAGCTTCAACAAAAATCTCTTGATTTTTCAATAGTTCCTGTGAGTAGCTTAAATACTGTAAAAATTAATGTTAAATGCTTTGAGGCCATTAGGAAAACATTCAAGTATGCACCTTGTTTCCTTTATGCAGCAAGCCCAAGAGTATTAAATATGTTTAAGAAGCTCCAAATGGCTAAAATAAGTCAAATTGAAAGAGTGCTTCAGCTATGATAAAATTCGCTTGGATATCTCTTTAACATACTAATTTCTTTGGCTTTGGGTATGTATCCACTAGTGGGACTGCTGGATCATGTGGTAGTTCAATTTGTAGTTTTCTGAGGAACCTCCATATTGTTTTCCATAGTGGTTGTACTAATTTACTTTCCCACCAACAGTATATAAGAGTTCCCCCTTCTTCACATCCTTGCCAGCATTTATTATTTTCTGACTTTATGATAATAACTATTCTGTGATGAGGCTACTTTTATTGTTGCACTATTCACATAGTTAAGATCTGGAATCAAGCTAAGTGTCCATCAACAGATAAATGGACAAAGAAAATGTGATATATATACACAATAGATTACTATTCAGCTATACAAAAGAAAAAAATCCTGTCATTTGCAAAAACATGGATAAACATTATGTTAAGTAAAATAAACGTTATGTTAAGTAAAATAAACCTTGCACAGGAGGACAAATACCACATGATTTCATTCATATGTAGAATCTTAAAAAGTTTATCTTATATAAATAGAATGTAGAATAGTGGTTATAAGGGGTTAGAGAAGGTAGGGTGTATTAGTCTATACTTACACTGCAATAACAACATAACCGAGAAGGGGTAATTTATGAAGAAAAGATGTTTAATCTACTCACAATTGCACAGGCTGTATGGGAAGCATGGCTGGGAGACCTCGCAATCATGGCAGAAGCCAAAGCTGAAGCAAGCAGGTCTTACTATGGCGGAGAAAAAGAGAGCAAAAGGGAAGTGCTACACATCTTTAAACAACCAGATACCGTGAGAACTGATTCACTATCACAAAAACAGCTAAGAGAGCCGCCCCATGATTCCATTGCCTCCCACTGTGCCCGTCCTCCAACACATAGGGATTACAACATAAGATATGGGTGGGGAGACAGAGCCAAACTATATCATAGGGAGAGGGATGGGGAAAGGTTGGTCAATGAACACGATGTTACAGTTAGATAGGAGAAATAAATTCTGGAGTTATATTGCATAGTCAGGTGAATATAGTTAACTATAATGTAGTGTTAACTATATTCTAAAATAGCTAGAAGATATGGAATATTCCCAACACAAAGAAATGATTAATGTTTGAGGAGATGAATATGCTAATTATCCTTATTTGATTATTACAGAATATATACATGTATTGCCTTATTACACTTTACCCCATATATATGTATGATTATTATGTGCCAATTTTTTTTTTAAAAAGAGAAAACATACAAAATTCAACTGGGTAAAATGTCTTAATTTCCAGTGATTCCGATACACATGGATAAATTGTGTGCTACCGTGAGTCTATTATTCATTATAAATGTACATATTGAGAAGGATATGGAGATTGAGTGAGTGTGTATATTATTTTACTATTTTAAATGGTCTGTCAAAAGAAATACACATAAACACAAGAAGAAACCCTTAATTGTATGTCATAGCCAGCTTTTTTGATTCATAGGTTAAGCAATTATGACTTGGATAAAACAAGTAAAATTAAAGTAAATTCCACTTAGATCAGTCTATGGAACAATAGTGGAATTAAGCACAATCTTGCTTAAAGGCAACCCTCCTAGTTCTGCCAATGACAGTAAGCCAAAAGAAGAATTAAGAAAGAAAAAAGTATTTGTACTTACAAACATTTCCTCATGAATGCTAAGTAAACTATGATTCTATCACAGCTATACACATGTGGATAATAACTATGGTGAGGAATTATTTTTAGATCTAATGCAGTTTTTGTTTAGTAAGGGAGGCTGATTCAGGTTAATTGGTAGTCAGATGTGTTGTGTAACCTACATGGAAGACAGAGAAACAAGTAATTTAAACAATGTGGTTATAAACTGTATGTGATTTCCCACTACATCATAGCAATCAACTCTAGTCAATTCTCCCTCCATAATACAATTTTGACCTCTCCCCTAT
Source organism: Sapajus apella (assembly GCF_009761245.1). NCBI lineage: Eukaryota > Metazoa > Chordata > Mammalia > Primates > Cebidae > Sapajus > Sapajus apella. Next base: position 97,078 of record NW_022437085.1, on the reverse strand, counting down.
TTTCATCATTTATACCATCAATATCTTAATTTAAGGACCTCCTCATTTTTATTTAGAATTTTGAAGTAGACTCCTATTTTCTCTATCTACAATTTTTTCCCACTCTAATTAATCCTACATTCCTCTATAGCATTAATTTTTTAAAACAGATCTAACCAAATCATCCTTGTATACATTAGCGTTCATTTGTTCTCTATCGACTTTTAAATAAATCCGTGTCTTATTTTGGTGTTCAAGAATATGTACATAGTCCTAAACTGCATTGGTTTTCTCACTTCCCACATTTTCCTTTTTGCTTCAGCAAACACTGGTAAGATTTTCATACACATCACGCTGTTTATTGCCTTCATACCTTTTTCTCTTTTTGTTCCTTCCATTTAAAATATTGTGCCTTCACTTGATAAATATTTCCTCATTCTTTAAAACTCAGGCCACATGTCAGCTTCTTTTCAGACTTATTCTTTGACTCTGTCAAGATATATCAGGTTCCCTGTTTGTATAATTTCATTAATACAAACATCGATTATTGAACTTTCCATATTTAATTTTAATTCTTGATTAGTCTCTCTCTTGTATTAGAAAATTATCTGAGACAGGAGACTGTGTAGTATTTACTTTTATACTTTCAAAACCCTTTGTATATTAGGTATTCATTAAATGTTAATAGTGTGATTAAATGCAGGTGCTTTTGACACCTATTTATGCAGCCTAGAATTCTCTGGACACCTCATGCTTGCAGGGTTGTCTTTCCCAGCACTACAAATTTAAAATAAACCAAATTTACCTTGTACTATCTTCTTTACCAAACCTACTAGTTTATTTTTGTATTTCCCGTCACTATTTTTTTTATTGTACTTTAAGTTCCACGGTACATGTGCAGATCTTGTAGGATTGTTGCATAGGTACACACATGCCATGGTGGTTTGCTCTTTCCATCCCTCCATCATCTAGATTAGGCATTTCTCCCAGTGTTATCCCTCCCCAACCTTCCCACCCCCCGATGTCCCTCCCCTTCCCCCCTTCCCCCAACATACCCCAGTGTGTGATATTTCCCTCCCTATGCCCATGTGTTCCCATTGCTCAACACCCACCTATGAATGAGAACATGTGGTGTTTGGTTTTCTGTTCTTGTGTCAGTTTGCTGAGAATGATGGTTTCCAGATTCATCCATATCCCTACAAAGAACATGAACTCATCCTTTTTTATGGCTACATAGTATTCCATGGTACATATGTGTCACATTTTCTTTATCCAGTCTATCATTGATGGGCATTTGGGTTGGTTCCAGGTCTTTGCTGTTGTGAACAGTGCCAAAATGAACATACATGTGCAAGTGTCTTTATAATAGAATGATTTATAATCCTTTGGGTACATACCCAGCAATGGGATTGCTGGGTCAAATGGAATTTCTATTTCTAGATCCTTGAGGAATTGCCACACTGTCTTCCACAATGGTTGAACTAACTTACACTCCCACCAACAGTGTAAAAGTGTTCTTATTTTCCACATCATCTCCAGCATCTATTGTCTCCATCACTATTAATGATACTGCCATAATTCCAGTTCTCCAGGTTCAGCATTTTAGAAGCATGTTGTCAACATGGTGTACCTACAGAAAGCATTTTTCACATATGTTCCATCTTTTTCATTTCCGTTTCTTCTGCCTGAAATCACACCCATAATATCTCTCACATGGACCATCACAAAAGCTCCCTAACTGCCTCCACACCCTCCCGCTTCTTCATCTATTTCAAACTCTCAAATCTATAATTTATGCTTCTGAAAGATTAATCTTTCTAAAGCAAAATGCTATCACATCACACCCCTGCTGGAAAACTTCAGTGAGTCTTATTACCCAGGGTAATAAGTTCTATTTATTTAGACTTATATTTAAAGGTCTCCACTGTCTATCTTTCAAGACCTACTTCAACTACAACAATCCATGTACCAAATAATTTAGCTAAATAAAGCTACCTACTAGTTTCCAAATCTGCCCTGCACTTTCCTTTTTTCCTGTACATTTTCCTCCTTTTTCCATGCAGTTTTCTGTCTGCCAAATATGTTTTTTCATCTTTAATTTCCCAAATTTTAAAATACCTGCAGATATTCTACATCTTCCTCAGAGCCTTCCTTGATCCTCATTTGTAAGCAAACGTTTTTTCTTCTAAACTATTGTAAAGTTTTGTTCACTATTCTTATTATACTCATCATATTCTACCTTCTCTTTTAGTAATGAATTTTCACCTCCCTTGCTTGACTGTAAGCACCTTGAAGGGAGAATTCATGTCTGATTTTACCTTTTTTTTTTTTAATTTTACATGACACCTAGTATATTTTGAATGATCGATAAGTATTCGTTTAAAGTAAATCTGAATGTGTTTGTCAAAATGCAAAATACTGTTATGATATTAAGATATTAGAGCTAAAGCTAGAAGAAGATGAGAGTTGCAATCATGTTGATAATCTTTTCCATACATCTACTCATTGACATATGACAATATATGCAATACAACAGGCGGTTATAATTGATAGAATACACTTGAAAAATATGTAACCTTTTAACTGCCGTTAGTAGAGACTTTAGATTTCTCTGTTTAAATGTTTACCAAGTAAATAGCCATTTTAAATCAGTGTGGCAAGGGGAAATAAAGAAATTTTTAAGTGTTTATACTATATATCATTTTCATTGTTTATGTTCACTACAGAATAGTAAAAAGAGACGCATAAAAGTGGCATGTATTTCTATAACATATTATGAACTATGGCATGCATCTAATATGTGCATACTTACATTAGTATATATAAAATTGCAATTGTAAAGCAAGTATAAATTAAAATAATATGCTTCTTTCGCAATTAATCATTGTTTGCTTCATTGTGTGGATTGAATTGTAGTTGTTAAATTCGTACTTGATCCCCACCAGTAGATTTAAGCTCTTCAAGACACTATTTTTGCATTACTCTTAAGCAAAACTGGGTCCAGAGTTGCTTAATAATTGTCAGTTGACCAAATGCATAATGAAGTGGTCTTTTAGATAGGATCATAAATCTATTATCCCCCTCAAAGTACCTTCTGTTTGTTTTTTAGTGCACTTTAGTCATGTGCCTGGTATTGCCCATAACTCACTAGACGACTGTGCTCATGATTTTTATTAATGGTGGAATTTATAATTAGAGATTTTCAAGTTTCCAGAGATATGACTTTTTTTTCTAAACTTTCAGCTATGTGGCAGCTTGAATCATTTAACACTGGGCCTTAGTTTTGCTTGGATCATATTAAAATATCTCTGTAGTACTTCCAGGATGGCATTAAGCAATGTATTAAATATGTACCGTTAACATTGTGAGGAAATGTGAGGATTAATGTTGACATATCAATACTAATGTTTTGTAAAAGAAAAATTGCTATAGATTTTTTACTACTTCTTTGATACTTGAAACTTTGTAAGGGCCTGAATTTCATTAAATAACCTTAACATGGTACAACTAGTAAATTTTGCATTTTGCAATTATGTTTATAGGAATCTTCTGGGAGAAAATAATGGAGGCTTCTTAACATATATCACATAGTGTCGTCTGGAAAATGCATTTTATTAATGATTTAATTTCTTATTTTTCCACAGGATTTGAGGTTCCAATTAAAATTGTGTTTGGGCCATTGCATTACTGCCTGCTAGTACTTAATCTTCACCAAAAATCTCATCACTTATTTTAAAACAAAAGAAGAACAAAGTAAGGAGAAAAGTAATGAAATGCAGCATAACACATCATTCAAAGTAAGGGGAAGTAGCTTTCTAAAAACGATCTAGGATCAGTGACATTCAGAAATTATTTGCTGAACACTAAATGTGTTCAAGTGTGGCACCTCAATTCCAAGGACTCTATGTCTTCTATTATGAAATGAACCATGCAGACTGTTTTTTCCCTTCATTGCTGTCTCAGTAGCCTAAGGTAACTATTATTGATGTCACTCAAATAGTATTGATATACCTCAAATAGTAATGTGGATTGCAAAATGAATCTTCTTTAACTAATGGAGATTCTATGATGCTCTGGTGCTGAAATGATGAGTATAATCAACATTCTAAAATGCTATTCTTTAAAAATGTGTACAATTTTAGTATTATTCTCATAAAACACCATGTCCACATTTGTTTATACCATGGGGTGATACTTAACAGCTTTCTGTCCAATCTATCACAATGTCCTTAACTCTCTTGTTGCTAATCCATCATCTTTGAAATACTTAGTCTGACAATTCTTTGGAGTGTTGTGTCTTACTAAGTAAAACTGCCTATATCAAAGGAATGATATAATCAGAGACGGCATTTGTAGATATAATGTCAGTCTGTAAATCCAAACACAATAAAATATATACATTTGAAAGGAATGCTTAAAAGTATCTATGCTTTTACCTTGTAATCTCTAATAATAATGATGTTTTTATTGTAGTAAACTTGAATACATAATTATTTGCAACAAAAGATCAATCCCAAATGCACTGATGTTTATATTCATTCATACAACTGGGACTGACTTATGGAAGAAGAAAAATACCTTATTAATTCTGAATTGTCAATATATAAGCAACTAAAGCTTTGTCTATAGTAATAGTAAGGTTATTAATTTTGTTGAACCTGCTCATTTTAGTCAGAGTGAACTATACTTTTGAATCTCTCTATAAGTCCCATCATGTGCAAGATAATTTAAGGACTATAAATTATTCATTTCTGTATCTCAGTCCTCCCTTTAGGGTCTATCAAAGTGCCTGCATTTCTTAAATGATGAAAAGGAAGCAGTGAGGGAGCAAGGGAGAGAATCATGCTTCACAGGGGCCAAGGAACTGTTCTATTGTCCTGTTTAAACATGATTTACTGTATATTTCTAGGAATTAAGGATTTCAATAAAATGTTTTCAAGTTTAGATTTTCCTTCTTATGTTAGTTTCCACTTAAGAGGTTGTTAATAAGCTATGCCCATATTCATCATTAATTCATCAGCAGCTTCTTTGGTGTATTTAACTCTCATTTAAGCCCCAAATCATAGCTGTTGAGAGCACTAATGGGAAAAGTTTAACAAGCAGCATGCCATGCTAATTTCTATTTAAATAAACATTTATTTTATTTTGAAAAGTTAACTTAAATGAGATTCACCTTGTAAGTTCACTGTAACCTTTTTAGTTGTTCTATCATAAAATAAATCCATCTTCATAAGATATAATTTACCATGATCAGAAATGTTACCACTGCTCAGATGTTTATGGAGTATAATGGTAGCTGGTTTATGTGTTGCTTCTTTGTATGTCATCTGGTCTTAAGACTTCAATCTAGTATTTTGTCTTACGAATTCTCATAATTTTCGATAAGGTAAAAACAACTACGACGTCATTACCCTCTCTTCAGCATGAAGTAAAGAACTACCCTGAGTCTATGTCATCCACAGATCACCATTTAAGTTTATCAAATTTGTATTGATTACTGATTTCATTCTGAGCAATGCCCCTAAGTTTGGGGTTATAGGATGAATAAAACATAACTTTGGTCATCTTGGATCATATAATGATTGAGGAAGCCAAACATATATATCATTTGCATATGATCTGCTGAGCATTCTGAAAGAGATCTATTCAACATGGTATTGGAACATTAAAGAGGGAGATTTGACTCACCTAGGCAGGGCGGTCGAACCAATGAAGAGATACTCGAAAAGATAATGCCTACACTATTTAAAAAATGAATGGAAGACAGCCACGGGAAAAAAAACAAACAAACAAACAAAAAAAAACCATATATGTATGTGTGTGTATATATATATATATCCAAAGATGTGGAGTTTTATGGAACAGCAGAAAGAAGAGTGCAAAGGCACAGATACCATTAAAATAAAGGTCATCTCTCTTGGTGTGTGATATGGCAATAACAAAATAATACTTCCTGAAGAAAAAGGAAGGTTTTCTGAACCAGGTAAAAGTTGACAGAAGTCTTAAAGCATTAGTATGAGTGACCCAAATAAAGAAGCAGGAAAGAATGTTTTCTAAGTGGAAAACACAACATTCAAAACTGGTTTTATAAGCCTGCTGGACAGCCATGTGCAAGGCATAAGTCAAAATGAATTTAAGAATTAATGGTCTTTTATTTCCTTTCATCTACACTGTAAGTAGATGATGCATTTATTCCCACTTCTTTATACTCTCAGAAAGTCATAGAAACATAAAATTGTAAAAGTGAAGGAAATTTACTTACTATCACATTCATATCCCCATTTTCTAGATGATGAAACTGAGGCTAAAAGGGTTGATATAAGGTTTTCAATGGTAAGCCATTTGCTATTTACAGAGCCTTGATAAGCTCCAACACCCTTTATATCAGTTGGAATACTTGAAAACTGAAGCATTTTAATATTGCTTCCCTCAATTCTAGTGGATGGCCACTAGAGCAGTACAGTATAATGATTACCAATGCTGGTTCTAAAGTCAAAATATCTGCTTTTCACCACTTAGTTGCCAAGTGACTTTTGGAAAGTCAGCTACTCTGTTTTTGCTTTAGATTCCTCATCAAAAACGTGAGAGGTAATAATGTAAAGTTTGTAGATTAATGCTTAGCACATAGTGAGCACTAAAAATGTGCTATTATTGTCTGCATTTAGGTAGTCAAATGTTAACATATGTGCATACACTGTGGTGTGGATACTCTTGAAAAAGATTTCACTATCAAAATATTTTTAGAATATGACTAAATGTTAAAATGATTACCACATCACAAATTTAATTAAAACCCTTCTGATTTATATATTTTTTCCTAATTTCCACTTTCATTTTAGATCAGGGGTACATGTGCAGGTTTGTTATATGGGTATACTGCACTGATCTAGTGAGCATATACTAGTCCATTCTGACATTGCTATAAATAAATACCTGAGACTGGGTAATTTATAAAGGAAAGGGGTTTAATTGGCTCACGGTTCTTCAGGCAGGCTGCACAGGAAGCATGATGGTATTTGCTCAACTTCTGGGAGGCATAAAACAACTTACAAGTATGGTAGAAGGCAAAGGCGGAGCAGGCATGTCATGTGGCCAGAACAGGAGGAGGAGAGAGTGGAGGGAGGTGCTATACTCTTTCAAAGGACCAGATCTCATGAGAACTCACTATCATGAATACAGTACCATATGGGGTACTGTTGCTAAATGAATGATGCTAAACCATTCATGAGAAATCCGCCCCCATGATCCAGTAATCTCCCACCAGGCCCCACCTCCAACACTGGGGATTACATTTCAACATAATATTTGGGTGGGACATTCAAACCATAGTACAAAAACCAATAGGTACCTTTTCATCCCACACCCCCTTCCCTAACTTCCCTCACTAGTAGACTGTGGTGTTTATTGTTCCTATGTTTATGTTGACATGTGTTCAATGTTCAGCTCCCACTTTTAAGTGAGAACATGCAGTATTTGTTTTTCTGTTTCTATGTTTATATGCTTAGGATTATTGACTCCAGATCTAGCCCTCTTGCTACAAAGGAAATTATTTAAATTCTTGTCTAGTATTCCATTGTGTATATATACCATATTTTATTTATCTAATCTTACATTGATGGGCACCTAGATTAATTTTACATCTTTGCCACTGTGAATAGTGCTGCAATGAACATGCATGTGTCTTTTTGGTATAATTATCTATTTTCTTTTGAGTATATACCTAGCAATAGGATCTCTGGGCCAAATAGTAGCTGTGTTTTACGTTATTTGAGAAATCGCCAAACTATTTTTCCACAGTGGCTAAACTAATTTACGTTGCCTCCAATATTACGTGGGCATTCCCTTTTCTCTGCAAAGTCATCAACATCTGTTTTGACCTTTGAGCAATGGCCATTGTGTGTGTGACGGTATCTCAATGTGGTTTTGATTTGCATTACTCTGATGATTGGTGATGATGGTCTTCATGTTTGTTGTCTTCTTTTGAGAAGTGTCAATTCAGGCCCTTTGCCCATTTTTTAATATGGTTCTGTGGTTTTTAATTGATTAATTTAAGTTCCTTATTGATTCTGGATATTACATAATACCATTTGCAATAGCCACACAGAAAAAGAAATATCTAGGAATACAGCTAACCAAGGAGGTGAAAGATCTACACAATGAGAATTACAAAACACACCTGAAATAAATCAGGTATGACATAAATAAGTGCAAAAACATTCTGTGCTCTTGGATTGAAAAATCAATATCTTTAAAATGGCCATACTGCACAAAGAAATTTACAGATTCAATTTATTCCTATCAAACTGCCGATGTCAGTCATCACAGAATTAGAAAAAAACTATTCTAAAATTCATATGTTATTCAAAAAGAGTCTGAACAACTAAGCAAAGCAATCTTAAACTAAAAGAAAAAAAAAGGCCAGAGACATCACATTCTCCGACTTCAATCTATATTATAAGGTGATAGTGACCAAAGCAGCATGGTACTGGTGCTAATCAGAAACATAGACCAATGGAACAGAATAGAACATTCAGAAATAAAGCCTTACAACTACAATCATCTGATATTCAATGAAGTAGACAAAAACAAGCAATGATGAAAGCAATGAAACTGGATCCTTCCTTTTCACTATATACAAAAATTAATTTAAAATGCATTAAAGATTTAAAGGTATGATTTTAAACTGTAAAAAACTGTAGAAGAAAGCCTAGGATACACTTTTTTTAACATCAGCTTTGGCAAAGAAATTTTGGCTAAGTACCCAAAAGTAATTGCAACAAAAACAAAAATTGACAAATGGGACCTAGTTATACACTAAAGAGCTTCTGCACAGCAAAACAAACTATAAACAGAGTAAACAACCTGAAGAATGGGAGGAAATATTCACAAGCTATGCATGCAACAAAGGTCTATAATGTTTTAAAACTGCCATATGCACAGAATCCAAATTATATTATTTCTTTTTTTTTTTTTTTTTTTTTTTTTTTTTTTGAGACGGAGTTTCGCTCTTGTTACCCAGGCTGGAGTGCAATGGCGCGATCTCGGCTCACCGCAACCTCCGCCTCCCGGGTTCAGGCAATTCTCCTGCCCCAGCCTCATGAGTCGCTGGGATTACAGGCACGCACCACCATGCCCAGCTAATTTTTTGTATTTTTAGTAGAGACGGGGTTTCACCATGTTGACCAGGATGGTCTCGATCTCTTGACTTCATGATCCACCCGCCTCGGCCTCCCAAAGTGCTGGGATTACAGGCGTGAGCCACCGCGCCTCATTAATGGAAAATACTAAATGTTTACAAATTAAGTAATATTAAATACTAGCTAAGGAACATTAGATTAAGAATTAGAAATCTGCCTAATAATTTGAAATGTAAAAAAATATCATTACTACTTTAAGCAAAATTGTCCAACAAAATCTACGTTTATTGTATAGGATATGGAAATGGCTATGTGACTTGGTATCAGATCCCAGTCTTATGTTCCAGAAACTCTATTATTCAAACAACACAATAGATTAAATCTAAAAGCAAAGTGATGTAAACATTTTATTCTTGCAAATCAGTATTAGTACTACCCTGCTTGTCAAATGGATGATGAGCTTTGTTCATTTGATAAAGCAAACTTTAAGGACATCTTCATTCTTTTTTGTTTTAATTATTGTACTTGAGGTTCAGGGTACATGTGCAGATCATGCAGGATTGTTGCATAGGTACACACATGGCAATGTGGCTGGCTGCCTCCATTCCCCCTGTCATTATTGTTAAAAGTTTGGCTCAGATAGAAATTACTTACCTACTGGATTTTGTACTTTTACTGCACGGATTTTGGATATTAAAGCTACATATGACATGAGACACCGCAATACTTTTAAAGTCATTATATTCACTGCTAATGAATTGAAACTTTTAGATCTTTAATGTGATTCATAAATCAAAGCAACATTTTATGCACATTTATGTGATTTATACTTATGCACACAAAAGTTAACTAAACAGAACTATTACAATTTTGGTAACAGAAAATTGAGTATTGAACGGAACATTGAACATTGAATAAAAATAGAAAATACAAATTTGTGTTTCAATTTAATATAAGGATTTTCTTATATTTGCTGTGTTTGGAGGTACAAGCAAGTAATTTACAAAATCCAGAGGATATGACTCTAAAAAGAGAGACTTCTTGTATATCACCTATAAGTAAACTTTCATGCAAAATATGCAGTGAGCAGGTTGTCACATTTCACAAGTCATAAGTTTCTGGGTTTGCTAGACATAACAATTTTAACATAATATTATCCTCAGTGTTCTTGCATTATGGTAAAAATTTCTGTAAATTCTTATGAAAAACTATTTTCTATTTATTTTTCTCCTATTAAATACTAATCTAATAATAATAAATGTTCAACATTCATAGGGCTAGATTATGTTCTCTAGGGATCAGAATTTGTCAATTCCTTTGCATTTTCTTTTTTTTCTTTTAGAATGAATTGTAAAGGAAACCAGACACTATGAAAATTTATTTTAGAAACCTGCTTTCCAGTGCTAGCCTGCATTCTGTGAAGTATATTTTCTCTATCCACACAATGAGAACTAATATGTAAATCTATTGTTTTATATAAAACCAATATGTAAAAGTAATTTAAAACTAATATATGAAACTATATTTTCTCCACACTGTTGTGCTATAGGAACTAATATATAAAAATGTATTTATCTATATAATGAAATAATCATATAATCTGGCAAAAATTTACATTTATGACCTGATTATTTTATGATTTTATGCCCACAATACCTTATCAAGATAAGAACATTGACTATAGAATTTAGAAAGGTCTTAAACATCTGAGATTGAAGCAAGAAGTTTATTCTAATCAAGGCATAATAAAGCAAACAACCAAAAAAATACAAAACAGCAACAAACAAAAAACAAAATCTTCATTAATACCTCTTTCCCCAAGTGTTACTATTAATTGAAATTTTATTATGTTCTTTATGCTCAAAGTGTTTTATTCTTAGGCATTTTAAATTTGCATTTTTATATCAGAAGTCAGGCATCAATTTAAAAGCAGTTTATTGACAACTAATTTTCTGTTACCATTTATGATGACTTAATTTTCTTATGTATCATATTATAATAATCCCCCTAAGTTATTCTGCCACTGATTTTTAAATTCACATATGAAACTTTTGGAACTGTGATAGAAAAAGGATTAAATATTATATAGACTGTAAGAATTATTCTCACAGTAATTGGTTTTCTTGACACCACCAAGAAAACCAATTGTGTGTGGGGGGCATGTGTGTGTGTTGTGTCTGTGTGTGTGTCCCTGCCTGTGTTTATTGTGCCTATGTCTATGAGTGAATTTGTGTATGTCAGCATACTTGATGAGGGAGAGAAAGAGCACATTCACATTAACTTTCATTAAAAAGAGAATTTAAGTAAGTGAGGTATACTAAAACTCAAGGAAGTATATGACAATTGTCCTTGTGGGTATGATTTCCCAGTATAAATTAATGAGACTTTGTTAAATCTTAATTTGAGGCCACGTTTGAAAAAAGTTTATCTAGTAAATTTTCTTTCATACCCACTAAACATTAAGTATATTGACCTATTAAAGGTTTAGTTTCTTTCAAGCATAATTGAATTCCTCAAATATGAAAAACTTTTAGTAACTCTCTTTGATATAATTTAAGTGAAAACTATTTGAGTCTTTAAAAGCATGAGCCTGTTTTTATAAATCCTCACCTCTCATTCTGTTTAAAAACCCTTCTTTGGGCCTCCATTATTGTTATTATTATTGCCATCATCATTTTGACCTAGCTGAAGATTCTTCTCCAGCATCCTAAGAAAAGGCAAAAGAAAATTAACTTCTTTTTTTTAGAAAACTAAAGATACAACTGCATTAAAAATTATGCTAAGAAAATTCTAATGTTTTATCAAATACATTTTTGTTTGTACAATTAGTTGTGAGTCATTTAGAGCCACAGAAAATAAAATGTATGCCTGTAACATATTGATTATCAGTAAGGCCCCATTGTTAAGATGAAAAATGATTTTCAAAATTCTAGCTCCGCAATTTTTTGTTCCTCTCAATAAATAAACATAGTCATTTTTTGGTAATATTTTTCATTTTGCATATTTACCACCAGGACAGTAATTTTTACAAGGTAATTTTTCAGTCTTTCTTATTACCTATTTCTTGGACCCATTTGAATTCCCAAGTATAAGGCAAAGACCACTGAATCACCATCATAGTTTTCCCCTGCTTTTCTGACTTTAAGATTTATTTTAAAATCCCCTTTGTATTTGTACATGATGTGCTTGACAGCTATGTTACGAGGATTGTTATACATGCAGTAGTGTGTTTCAAAAAAATTACTCACTTTGCTTATGAACCAGTTTATTGTTCTTTGTGCAAAGTAACAAGCCATTCTGCCGCGGATGAAAGATCTTGATTTGAGTGTTTACAAAGTACAACTCCTTCATGGTTGAAAGCTTCCAGTGATTTCAATCTTTCTGTCACCCACACAAATCCCACATCTACGTATAGAGTCTTATTACAACAGATAAAGATTTATTTTTCAAATATTTTTTGTAAGAGTTTCCCAATTAAATGTCTCTATTACTAACAATGTTCCATCCCTTTGCAAACTCCCTTTCTCCACCCCCCACCACCATTTATGCAGCTGTTATTCAGAAAAATAATGTTACTTGGCAACAAAACACCATTTCAAATTTTAGTACGGACTGAAGCTTTCTGCCAGCGATTTATGCCAAACAGTATGCAAAATTAAGGTCCTATGGTTTTACAATTATTTTGAATGAATACTTTGATTTTTTACAAATCACTGAAGATTAAAGACATTATATATGACATTTATCAATGGTTATACATGTGCATAAATGCCTCATGCTAAATTTTAATGGTTAATTCTTGAAATATTCTTATTGTTAATGAGCAAGCCAGATTCTCCCAGTAGAAAGTCTATCCTCTGAGAGTAAGCTATTTATATTGACATTTTGGAACTACTACCATTCCATTTAATAAAATATTAACATAGTAGTTTAACGGCAGGGGAAAATCTGACTCAGTACCTTTCTTAGCCAAAGAAACAGATGAGATCATGAAAAACCCTTATTGTCAATGGGAAACACCCTGATACATTTGTAATTACAATGTTTTTCTTAATCTAGTATCACACTATATGTTATCACCCTTGCAGTATGCATATTAACCTGCACTAACTGGAGTCGTTTTTCTTGAAACTTTGAAAATTTAAAAATTATAATTTTTAAGGTAATGTATCATTTCTGTAGGAGAGACTGAAATAAAAATTTATCATTGTAGATGATGTGCTTCTTAAACAATTTTTGTCATTGTTCTCAAAATTCTCTTAACCACTAAATAATAGCTCTTACAAATCAATTAACATAACTACGAAGACAAATCTAACATAGAGAAAGCAATAGTAATAAATATTAGCTGATTCATGATGCTTGCACTTTACAAAGTATTTTCAAATCCATTTTCTCATTTGTTTCTCAGAACAACCTTAGAAGCAGGTAAGGCATGTATTATTATCCTTATTTTAAAGGTATGGAATGTAAAACTCAGAGAGATGAATTTACCTATCCAAAGTCACAGAGCTAGGAAGTAGAAGAACCAGGATTCTAACATAGATCTTTTGCCTCCAAACACAATAATCTTAATACTAAAACACAGTGCCATCCCAGAACTTATAATTTGTCTCTAGACAATTGTATAGGCATTCTTACAGAAATGCAAAATCCATTTTCAGGTAATTGCATTTTAGATAAGACCATCTTAGCAATATTCACAAAATTATGGAAGTAACAATGTACTCAGAAAAAATATTTGAAAAACTCTGTTTTATCTGCCTTCTCTCCAATTATTTATAGCACAATGAAATTTTATACCCCTTATTTAATTATGTGAGATGGATATGATTAGCCACATTTTATTTGTAAGGAAAGAGATTAAGGAAGGTTTAATAATTTACCTCAGATTGCACAGTTTGTGGCTTGGTGCATGTATCCAGGATTTAAACCAATGTCTGCCTGTCCTCCAAGACTTTGCTCTTTCCTTACCTATGTAGATAAATAAATAAATAAGTTATTTGGGTATTATACATTTCCTTTGATTGTTACTATTTTTGTAAGTCACATAGGAATGTTATATTAACCATACAGCTAAACTCTAATTGAAGTTTCTCAGATATTTGAGAATTCAAGATAGTAAGTATTTTGCAGAGTTTGAGGTTTGTTTATAAGGGAGAATAAGCTTAAGTTATATTCTTACATTTATTCTATATTTTGGAATACATGTGGAACAAACATTTGCTGAAGTTCTACTTTGTATCCAATATCCTTCTGGTCTCTGAGGATCAAAAGATGTTTAAGACATGGTTCCTTCCTTTAAGAAGGTAAAAGAATACTCATTCATTCACTATTCAAGAAGTATTTATTGAGCATCAAATAGAATGATGGACACACAGAAAGAAAGTTGTATGACTGCTGAATTAGCTCAATCATTCATGAGATAGAAGAAGGGACTTATGAATGTCTCTAATCACTGTAGCATTTTTAAAGTTCCGTATCAATTTAAAAATATTTGTTAATAGAATCACTTTTCAATGCTCTCAAATCAACAGAGTGAAGAGATAACCCAAAAAATGGAACAAAATGTATATAAACCATATATCTGACAAAGGATTAACATCCAGAATATACAAGGAACTCAAGAGCAAAAAAAAAAAAAAAAAAAAAGAAAAGAAAAAAAAAAGAATCTGATTTAAAATGAGCAAATGATCTGAAGAGACATTACTCAAAAGAAGATATACAAATACGATGATGTTTGGGGCAAACATTGATAAGCCTGGAGGACATTATGTTGAATGAAATAAGCCAGGCACACAAAGACATTCATTTATATGTAGTAGCTAAAAAAAAAAAAGGGGGAATATAGATGTAGAAAGTAGAATACTGGCTGTTCAAAGGCAGAAAGGAGGGATATTGAGAGGTTGGTTAACAAATACTAAATTCTAGTTTAGGTAGGAGAAATAAGTTACAATGTTCTATCACAATGACTGTAGTTAAAAATAATTTATTGTATATGTTTCAACATCTAGAGGAGAGGATTTGAAATGTGCTCAACACAGAAAAATGATAAATGTTTGAGGTGATGAATATGGATGTTAATTACCCTAAATTGATCATATACATTGTATTCATATATTCAGGCATCACTTTGTACCCCATAAATATGTGTGATTATTACACATCAATTAAAAATATTAAATGAAAAGAAAAAATAACTTCATGGACAAATAAGGTTCAATATGACTGTAAAAAAATGCTCCCAAAGAGCAATATTATTTTCACTCATTCATGCTGCATATTGAATGTATATTGAGAGTCATCATCTGCCTCAGTTTTGCTTAATGACACAGTGTTTTCAAGACTGCTAATTACCAAGGTCTAAAATGTTTGTGGATAGTTGAACTTCAGTGTGGCATCTTGGACCATTGCAGGAAATATAGTTGAGACTTATGATAATATATGTATGTGACATTTTTAACTTGCCCCAAGAATCTCTGTGTATCTGGTCAGGCAAACTAAATACTCTGTGAGATTGCCTACCTTTATTTTCCGAGTTTTGCAAATAACTGAGTTAGTACTTCAGAGGAGGGTGAAATAAATCCATAATATAAAACTGCAGAGCTAAAAAAGACCAATAAAAGTCTCTCTCTCACATACATTCATGCACACGTATATAAAATGTAAGATATTCGTAATGTGTGTATCTATAATGTAAATATAAAATATTTTAAGCTTAGTTGACCGTCTTATTGGTAGAAACAGCTTTGTTTGCAAAATTAGACAATACTTGTTTTTATATACTTCCAGTAATAATATTCAACACACAGTAAGTAAACCTTATGACATTCTATCTTCTTTTTGACCATGGCTGCTGTCAATGTGTCAATATAAATTGGAATATCTCACTCCTCTTACTCCTTAAATGCTTACAAAGTGTCACATTTTATTTAAACCTTAAAAGGCATATTTAATTCTCTTTTTCTGTGAACATCAACATTTTTCTGTTCAGTGGATGAATATTGAGGTGGGCAGCTTGCCAGCTCTCTACTGGAGAATTGGAATCTGGCACCCCTCTCCACTTTCAAAACATACTCAAGCAAGGCTCCTTGTTCACATAGAGCTCACATTAAAAAACAAACCCAAAATATCTTCAAATAACATGAGACACCCTTCTTTATGTACTTAAAGAAGGTCAGCAGTCTTTCCTACGCCAATGAAAGCATATGATTTAAATTTCAGAACATGATTTAATCTAAAATTTGCAAAATGTTTTTATTTGACTGGAAAGTTAAAGAAGAAAGGAGGGTTGTTTCCGTTTGCATAGGTTAACTCCATATGTTCAGTGACATTAACAACCACAAATTGTTTCATTCTCTATGGTCTGTGATGTAATATTTTTTTCCCATTTATTTATTTTATTGCATTTTAGGTGATGGGGAGGAAGGCAGCAAATCACACTGCCACGTGTGTACCTAATGCAAAAATCTTGCATGTTCTTCACATGTACCCCAAAACCTAAAATGTGATGTAATATTTTTGAAAGTTGTTAGGCTTTCAAAATGACATTTTTGTACCTTAAGTGATAGAATGGCTTTGCTACCAACCAGGTCAAGAGTATTAGAAGCCCCATAGCAAATATAGTAGGTAGAAGAAAAGCCCTCATGGACATAAGCAAGAACAGCATATTTAAGCCCTTAATTTTATTACTGCAAATTTATATTCACCTGTCTCTGAAGCTCAGCAGGAACAAAAGAGGGAAATTGTATGCAAGAGAGCAAAATTAGCTCATTTAAGTGCATAAGATTTTGCAGTTTCAAAGTTTAGAGTATTTTAAATTAAATAATTAGATTTGCCTCTTGTTACCAATGATATGTTTCCATCTACTACCTTGTTCATATTTTCTATTCTTGTACATGCCAATTTGTACAAAGAGAATAGGCTAGGCCAAATTTTAAACACTTAATAGTTCTTTTCCAATTCACTATGTGAACCAGAACTTTATACATAGTTCAAAAAAGAGGCAGAGTGTTAAGGTTTTGAAGTAACCAGTATAAACTGTCAGAGCTGTAAGTCTAGTTGCCTAGGAAATATTTTTACAGCCACATAATAAGGATTTAGTTATTAATGCTTACCAACTCAATAGGTTGAAGAATTTTAAATGATAGTAAATCATTAGTATTATCATTTATTGAGTATCAAGTCAATTTTCTACTTTTCCACAGCACAATTACTCTGTTTCAATAAGAACATTTTCCTCCACTGGGCTTCCCATATTATCCAAATAAACTTCAAAGTTCAAAAAGGTCACATATCCTCCATGAATTCTTCTCTCCATGCCACAGGCTGCAGTAAGTAATCATCTTCTCAACCCTCCTACACATATAAGACACTATGTCTCCTTTATGTATCTTTATATTGGCACTTATAATCAGAAAATTTTAAAATTATTTTTAATGTTAACTTAGTTCATCATAGCATCCTGATGAAATTAGAAGCTCTTTGAGATCATGGGTCATTTTTTTTTTACTCTTTCACATGCTTCGCATAATGAGCATATCATTACACACTTAATAGATTCTCAATGAGTATCTATCGACAGAATTCATCAATATTTACTGATGAGAGTTACATAAGTTAAATTTCACTCTGATTTTTTTCTTGCTGCTTATAGACCATCTACTGAGTAAAAATAAGGAAACCTTTCATCTCAACCTTCTTCTGTCATTTAATTTAATGGAACAGGGTTTTTTTTCCATATTTTATATAGCCTGCCCATTTGCAAAACTACCAAAATTGAGCTAATAATTTATGCTTTACTCAAACATACTTTGATGATATTTCATCCTGTATACTGTGTAGATTGACAATCATAATCTGTTTTGTATTATCTAACTACTTTGTTAGATAAGATATGCCTTTTTCTTTTTACTGCTATGAGTCTGTACTTCACATTCTTAAGCACATGGTTTACAATTATATATAACATACCTGTATTTTTCAGTTACACTCTTAATCACAGATTTTCAGAGTATAAAAGAACTTTAAAGTTTATATAACTCAAATGATCTGTTTTAGGTTTGAATCTCGTATGTGAGGTTTATTCATTTACTCAACATATATTCATTGAATATCTCATATACACTAGCCATTCAAGAACATAGTACTTTACTATATGGGTTTCTAAGTGTAAAGTCATGTCACTTCTATTTCATTCTTAAATATTTTAAATATGCAGATATAACATATATTTGCATTAAATGTAACCATGCTAAATTTTGAACATTGCCCCAATCTATTGATAGTTTTAATTATTTTTGGTATGTGTCATATTCATTATAATTCCCAGTTTAATTTGATCTACAAACTTGATAAATATTATTTTAATGTCCCAATTTTTAAAAGACTAGGAGAGTGAGAACCCCTTATCAAACCCACAGGTAATAAACTGAGTGCATAGCACAGTTGAGACATGGCTGTTTTAGAATGCTCACTCCAGAGTCACAACATTGAATTCAAATCAAAACTTGGCTACTTCACTGGCTACGAAAAATTGTAAAATGTTGTGCCTTAGTTTCTTCATTAACCAAATGGGCTGGAACATAGTATTACTATGGAGTTGATTTAAATAACTAAGATAATGTATTACAGGTCTGGTGTTTGAGTAAATGCTCAGTAAATGTTTTATGTCTCAAGAGTTCAATCCATGTAGCTGTTGCTCTGTGTTGCATCATCAATCTAGTCACCCTTTTGGTACAACCAACTCTGTACAAATATAGGAAATATTTTTTCCTGGTGTATAAATTATTTATTGTTGTGTAACAAATTACCCCAAAACATAGTATCTAACAAAAAGAAATATTTATTATTTCACAGTTTTGTTGATCAGAAAAATTGGGGCACAGCTTATATGGGTAACTGTGGCTCAACGTCTTTCATCAGGCTGCAAACAAAATGTCTGCTGGGGCTTCCAAGCTCACTGATGTGACCACAAGGCAGGCCGGGGGTCCTTGCTGGCTACTGCCTGACATCATTTCCTTACCATGTGAGTCTCCCCATGAGGCAACTCACAACATGACAGCTGGTTTCTCTCAGAGTAAGCCAGTGAGAAAACAAGAGAGAGAAAGCACGATGGATGTCACAGTCTTTTGTAACCTATTCATGGAAGAGACATCCCATCACTTTTTTTGTATCCTATTGATTGGAATGAAGTCACTAATCTACACAAAAGGGAAGATAAAGAAGGACATGAATACCAGGAGGCAGGGATCATTGAATATCATCTTAGAGGCTGCCTACCACATCTAGCAAGATGCTGGGAGGAGAAGGATGGAAATCATGTTTATGCTGAGGTTTCCATTCACCCATTCAGATTTGTGGTAGCCGTTCAAATCGCTCAGTGGCCAGGCATTGAGACTATAGCATATTGGCTTATTTGATCCCATCCTCATGTCCTACTCATCCACTAAGTATTGGCAAAGGTCTGAGAAAAAATGTTGTAGTAGATATGCTGTCATGGGGGAAAGGGTACTGGCGTGGGTTTGAATATGAGCTCTGCCACTTATTAGACATTTCCACTT
The DNA here is from genome assembly GCF_009761245.1 of Sapajus apella. Lineage (NCBI taxonomy): Eukaryota > Metazoa > Chordata > Mammalia > Primates > Cebidae > Sapajus > Sapajus apella. The sequence continues at coordinate 77,400 of NW_022437085.1, read as the reverse complement.
ACTAAACCTCAATGTCTTAATTTGTAAAGTTAAAAGAATGCCCTCTGTTATGGAGGTTTATTGTGTAGAATAGAGATATTATATGTAAAACCTGTAGTGCAACACAAATCATCAACAAATGTAAGTGATTTTGACTAAATATATAAGATGTACATATATAATAAACATAAATATATATAACTACACATGCATAATAAATAATGTAATATATACTTAGAAAATATATAATCATGTAATAAACTCACAGGTGCTGGCAAAGGTCCTGACATATAGAACTTATTCAGTGTGTGGTGAATAAGTTTGGCTTACTCTCCAGGTCTTTCCATTTTGTCTTGTTGTCATAAGAGAATGTAAATTCATTGAAGGTAAAGACTTTAAGTACCATTAATCTTTGCATTTCATTTTTTCTAATGCCTACATAATACATCACAGGCATTTAATAAATCCTTGTTTAGTAAACACAATCATTAATCATGTGCATTGTCATCTACCTAGTTTTCCTAGCATCCAGCCCACCTTTCTTCATTTTGTTCCTAATCATATCAGTGAGCAATTCAAATACATGTTCCATAGTTTGTCTTTTTAGTTAGAGCACATATTGTAAATCAGCTGTTTCTTCTTTAAGTCACATTTCAGAGACTCATATGATAAAGTCTCGCTAAAACAAATTGAGATACAGGCAAAGGCAGTGTTCTAGGTTCCTCCCCATTTTCCTTCTAAAATATTTTATCCATTTTCTTCCCTTCTTTTACTCTCCTCTTCAGGTCTTTGCTCTCTGGGAAATGTTTCCTATCTTTGATCCCATTTATTTTGATAATAGAAAGGTAATATAATATTTTAATATATATCTCTGTATTTACACTGCAATACACAGTGAGTGAGAGGAAATCCTACGATGATCTCTAATGGTCATCATGGGGATTTATGATATTACATGACCAAAAGAGGGATAAACTTACAGAAATATTAGATGGTTTTCTCTGTGCCTTAAATCTCAATATTCTTTACTACTTTACACTTTCATATGATAATTAGAAATTTCAGGCTTTCTAATGGTGATCATTTTTGTGGAGATTTCACAGATAGCAATCTATTTGCAAATTTTATATGCCTTATTTCCACAATTACTTGAAGGGGGCTTTTAAGAATTAAATTTAAAATAATGTAAACTAGAATCAAGGGAGAGAAAAATTGTAAAAGTTGACATAGTTGCTATGATTAAGTATTATATTTGTCTTTGTGCTTCCTAGCAGCCAAGTAGAAAATAGAAATTATTTTTACTGTATTCTCAGCACATATGCAAGGAACTTTGTGGTCACTTTGATATTATATCTATCTTCACTACATCCATGAAGAGTACGAGTTATAATCCTCATTTTACAGATGAAGTTACTGAAGTTGCAAAAATTATCTTGTCCAGTTTCACAAAACTGAAGTACTAAGTGGAACCAAAGTTCAAATCAAGGACTCTCTGGCTTCATAGCCTACCCTTCTATATAGATCTCATGGTCAGAAAGGAGGAAACATAATAATTACAAGGGATAAAAGCTTTTTGGCATTAGATTATAAAATTAATTTGCTGTGTGACATTGTATAAAAGGGACATTGAGCAATATGATGAGCAGTGCCCTTCATAACACAATTACAATAAATGCAGAAGAAGTATTCATATAGCTGTTTGACTATTTTTAATGACCTTTGATAACTTCCTAAAGCATAAAATTAAAGTGCAAGTGAGTGAAACTGATTCAGCAAGTACTCATATTATCTGATCCTATGATCAAGTCTTCTGGTGACCTAAGGTGATTCAATAATAAAACTGAGAGTACATGAATCTGCTTTCAAAATGCTAAATATTATATTTTATTAACAGAGGTTTTGATAGAAGCCAAATTAATTTATTCGTTCATTGAGTGTTCATTCACTCAATGTGTGCGGGCTATGTATATGTCAGGTACTGTGTTAGGTCTGAGGCTCCAAACATATTTTAAAAAATATTTCTACCTCAAAAGGGCTTGCAGTTAGTTTAAAATAAGACAAACCAGTGATTGTAATGAAGCACATTAATTGCTATAAGGGATGTATGTACAGATTGTACAACAGAAGATGCCCTTAAACCTATCTGTCACAGTCAAAAAGTTATCATATTGGAGCCAGGGTTTGCAATAAGACTTGAAGGATGAGGATGACTTTGCTAGGCAAACAATGAGATGGTGGACAATCTGAGGAAGGGGTTGCACAGAGAGAGGCATTTTGGTTACATTATCTGATGAGAATGAAGGGTAGTCTATGTTGTTAATTATGAGCAGGTCCACAGGCTTGGGAAATCCAGATACCAATAATAGCTATCATTTACTAAGCATTTGCTTGTATAAAATTGTAATAGATGAAAAAGCTAATTTTTTCATGGGTTAAGTGAGACAAAGATTGCCTGAGAACTGAGAACACTTACTTGTTTATTTATTTATTTATTTTTATTATTTTTTTTTAAAAGATGGGGTTTCACCATGATGGCCAGGCTGAACTCCTGAACTCAGGTGATCCACCCACCTCAGCCTCCCAAAGTGCTAGGATTACAGGCGTGAGCCACCTCGCCTGGCTACTTTTTTAAAGCCTGCATTATTAACTACCATTCTCTAATGTGGTAAGGTTTTATAAAGCTTGGAAGCTTGACCATTATTTTCATCCAGATGAGATGGCATCCTTGTTTCTTCCCAGTGTAGTATTTGGTAATACCTCCAGGCAAAAACAGGTGTGGTTTAAGAAGTATATTTAGATCACTTGTGTACTTGGACAAATGGTCCTCTCAGACCCCTGAGTTTTTACAGAATATGGCATAGATGAATTTGGCCCCCCAAAATGATCAAAACAACAGTTACTAGGCATTTTCCATGAAGATAGAAAACCATTGTGAAATTTGATACAAAGCAGTAAATTCCCACTGTTTTTCCTATGATGCATTAGTTACAAAATGTTCCCCACCCTGGGAAAATAACTAAATGAGTTACCATGTTGCTAGAAGTAATCTAGAATTGGCCAGCTGAATTTTGGAAGATAACTGACCAACACAATGACTTCAGGATTTCACATAATAAATATTGAGCCATTCTTGACACTAGTTTGTTAATGAAGCTATTCCAGTTCTTCACAGTAAAACTATGCCATCAACATATGCATAGCCACTAAACTCTTTGTACACAGTGGTAAGAGTTACATAAATAAGATATAACTATTTGATACCACTTGAAACAATGTATTTTCAGGGACCATTGCAGTCTTCTCATTGTTACATGGCATCAAAATGCCCATTTTAGATAAGCATTTAATGCTGAGGTTCTACCTTAAACTTATATTACACTGTCCTAGCTGATGCTTTTCCTTAGAACAATAATAATAGGCCAAAGCAGGAAGCAAACTTCTGTCATTTGGAACAGATGTTTCTATAGCTAAAAGAAATCACAGCAGTGGTTGATAGCAGAATATTGTACTTGTAATCTAATTGCCAAATGTTATCTGGGGCTGTCAATCATATCAATCAATCCATAGTTTTGCAGGATTATAGGGATAAACATTTGGAAAATAGAATATATTATATTTTGAATATATCCAAAGAGAATCACAATTGAAGAGTAAACAATTTAACAAACTTTAAAATGTAAGGGAGCAAATGTCTCCTTTTCAACCGGTATTAAATTAAGAGGTTGTTTGTCAAATAGTGTAAATAGTTTTGATGTACCAGTTGAACAAAACTTCAGGGGCCTTAAAATTTCATTCAGTAATTATTCATCAAATATTAACTGAGTATTTCTGTGGCATGCTAGCCACTGGGGCTAAGTAGTAAGCACAATGGATATCACCTTTGCCTTTCGGGGGTATTTGTTCAAATGTTTGGTGGATATAGACATTAAACAAAGAATCACAGGAATAACTACAAAATTTCCTTTCTGATAAATGTCATTAAACAACATTATGAAAATTCTCCCATGTATAATAGGAGATCAGAGATCTGATGTATTCTGGGAGGTCAAGGAGTGCTTCCCTAAGAAAGTGATACTTGACCTAAAATCTGAAGGATAAGGAGTTAACAAGCTATCTGTGGGCGGAAGGGGGGGTGGTGGGGTAGGGGAGGTGGGAAGACCTACAGGGAGAAAGGATTTCATGCAGAGAGAACAGCATGCAAAACGGATTTGAGGCATGAAGCTATTTCACATCAGTGAGGAAATGAAAAAGGACCAGTGTGGCTGGATCAAAAAAGTAATGAGAAAAAATTGACCTGTGGCTGTAGAACATAAGTCACTTATCATGCTGGGCCTTGTAGGCTGCATTAAGGATTTTGGTCTTTATCCTAAGACAACAGGAAAACATTATCTTTTTAAAATCAGTGTAGTGACATGGCCAAATCTGTATTTTGTGAGTATCACTCTGGCTACAGCGTGGAGAATTGAATGCAGGAGGAAAAGGGTGGTTTTAGGAAAATTGCTTATGAAGGTGGCTTGGGAAAGGGTGGTAGCTGTGGAGATATTGAGATTAAATGAATTTGAGAAATGGTAGAAGATGGAATATTGAACTTGAAGATAAGAGATGTGTGTTCAAGGAGGGTTGTTACCACTCTGGTTTGTACAGCTGGATGGATGGTGGTACTATTCATTAAAACGGAACTGTATAAACTCAGGTACATGGGGGCTGAAATCAAGACCTTGAACTCATACTGTCTGAATTTGAAGTTCTGTTTTGATAGCCAAGATGACAAGTAGGAAGTTGAACAAACAGGTTTGGGATAGAGATATAAAATTGAGATGCCTTGGCATACATTATGAATTCAAAGATAGGAGTAAGTTGGTATTGAAGGTTGGGAAAATAGCAACTAGGCATCTATATCTGGTTAAAACATTTCAGAGCATGGAATAGAATGATTTCTTAATCAATTTTACCAACATAATCTCCTTAAGGTCTTCCTTTACATACCTAGCTAATATCGGAGCATTATCCATGGCATTTTATTCAGCCACGACTATTCAATTTTACAACTATCAACTGATAAGAAATGCTCTAAATCTAAGAAAAGATTAGTTCTTTGTTTTGGGTGCATATTTATATTGACAATTATTAGCAAAAGGAACCCAAGTTTGGCTGCTTCACAAAATAAACCCTTACGACTTCCCCTTGGTGATCTCCTAGCATGTTATAAAGTTATTCTTACAGTACATTCTTCACACTTAATATTCATCTTTAGGTTTGCAACAGAATAGACACTGATGAGCTGTATGTAAATAGACAAGTAACTCATACTACAAATAATTTATCTCTGTGTGTGCCAGTTTTCATAATGTTGACTACGTGTATTTCACAATACAGCAGGTACTCACAAAACCCCATTAGCATTGCTACCAAGCTGTCTTTGTAAAGTTAAGTAGCGGAAAGGAGGAAAGGTAGTTTTATGAAATGTATTAAGTGCTTTATAATCTGCCACGCACTGTTCTTATTGTTATATATGTATTAACTCTAGCCATCAAAACAACCCCATGGCATAAGTGCTATTATTATCCCCATTTTAAAAGTAAGGGAATAATTGCAAAGGGAATATTATAATTGGCCCAGTTCCAAGGCCAGCAAGCCATAGAACCAGAATTCAAAATATGTTATCTGGCTCCAGAGCTGACTCACATAACCACTATACTGTAGTGTCTCCCATAAAACATAACTAGCATTGAATCTACCCTCTCATAAAACAAAGCCCGAGCTTAGACTATGACACATTGCTTCCTCTTAGAAAACATGGAGAGGAGTAGGGCATAGAAGAGGTCATGGAGTCAAAATTGCCTCCTTTCCTATAATTCTGTTTATAGGAAATGCAATAATGTGATAAGTCTTCCCTATCTTAGCCCATCTGACAGCCTATGCCTTTAGTTGTGTCATCATAGAGAGAGACAACCTGCTGAGTCATCTATACCACTTTCTGCGTCATGAAGTTTGGAAGAATGATCTGACTACAGGGTCATAGCTGCTTATCTTAGGAGACTTGACAAGGTCACAGCTTGAAAATGTTACAACTGTGTTATCATTAGAGATTAAGAGAAGATTTATTCAATTTATTAATTCAATAATAGTTTGTCTTGTGTCTGGTGTAAGTAACCATATCATTATCGCATGTTATTTTAAAACAAGCTTAATTAACTATGTTTCTTTTTTTAGTGTCTTATATTTATGCTTGCTGATAAAGATAACCCAAAGGCTATGCATACAAATGTAAACAAAATGTCACAAAATACTTTTAAGGGCATCTTTGTTTCATATCTATATACAACATATTGGAAATGACTATATGATCACATTTCTGAATGCAAATGCCTCTATATCTGAAAATATACGCCAATTTGTATGGCCTTATTTGTAACATCTATTTTTCTGTAGTTTATATAAAAGCGCTTTTAGAATTTATTCAAACAGACTTGTTACTGGTCCACCCGTCTTATTATTGTCCCACCTTTTTCTCAACTTTTCAGTGTCTTTTTCCTGAGACTATTTTAGTTTTGGACATAAAATCTAACACTTTTAAAATGATTTAAATCACATTTAGAAACAAGTTTATATTCATGATACCACACGGAAATAAATATTCTGCCTTAATTTTTAATTGGTAATCTATATTGGTTACTGGCTAGACATCTCGTTTTTTCATTCATAGATGAGAAAAGTGGACAGACACAATTGATGAAATCATCCAGTGGTTCAAGGAAACATATATACATATAGGTATAAAAAGAGAGATAGATATAGATAATAAAATAACACAACTTGATGAAATTATGTATATGTAGATATATAGGTCAAAATAGGTCAGCATAGATATCTATATCAATTCAAACAAGTTATGTGGCATTATCACACTTCAACTGAAATCCCTCACTTTCTCCACTTCAAGTAATTTTATTACAAAATACATTCTACTTGTTGGATATTTCAATTTCTTTTCTTTTCTTTTTTTTTTTTTTTTTTAGTTCTTTTTACTTATCAACAAGTCAATCCCAAGTTTTAATAGTGTGATAGTGCCAAAGAAATAGAAAACATGTAAACTTTTGAGGAGTTTACAATCTGATTGGGAAAACAAAACTTAAATACATTAAGTAATTAGAGAACAGCATGAGGCAATGCCCTGAAGCCATTCATATAAGACCCCATCCAATGCAGGGGAATCTAGTGTAGGGAGACAGGCTAGTCTAATACAAAGCAAAAACCAGTAATAAACATAGTAATATCTCAGTAAGGACTGACAAGATATTCACACTCACATACACAGTGGCCCTCAGAGGTAGTAGAAGTACCTAACTGAGATCCCAGCACTGAAAAAACTATACAGACATCTGACATTTTTATCACATGCCATTGCAGCTACGCTTTCAACAATAAACACACTATTCATGAAGTTATATATTAGCAGACATTGTATTTTCCTATACCTGGAAGAAAGCAGATGCCAAGGAAGTTTCAAAATTGCAAGTTCGTATATAAAACTGTACATCTGTCAACATATCTTGCCTTTGGACTGGAAGTTGTTTGTACATCTTTAAGTAAAGAGCTTAGAGAAATTTGAAAGCCTAGCAGAAAAGAAATGTGTTTCGGGTATAATATTCTAGATGAAGTTAACCTAATTTATTTATTAATACATGATAGTAATCTGACCACCCCCTACAGACATATTAATATATTTAAATATTATGTATTTATATTAACAAAAAGTGGAAATTTATGTGGATGTTATTTCTACCAAAAATATAAAAGCTTGTGAATACATATTACTGCATCTCATAAGTATTGATTAAAAGAAATGTGTAAAAACTATGTCCCAGAGATGATATATTTGCCTTTAAATATTATATGGACAGTGTTGTACATAATTTGCATTCAGTATTTATTTATGAATTCCGGTTACCTTTAAGAAGAGCAGAAGACACAAAGCATGTAAAATTTCAACAATAGGGGTAGTTTACATTATTTTTAAGAGAAGGAAACAAAAAAAAACGTTTGTTGAATAGAGTAGTCTTAAGTCACGAAAGCATTAGAGTCACAGAGGGATTTACATCTTGACTTTATCGCTTACTAGCTGTGTGACAACTAGGGAGTCACTATCTTTCCTGAGCCTCAATTTCCCTCATTTTAAAACATGGCAGTAAGAATAGAACCTACGTTATAGAGTTATTGTGAGGCTAAATGTACATAAAGCATTTAGCATTTGAAGCATTTAGCACATCCTTTCAGCCCAGAACATGAATAGGTTTTCAATAAATAGTAGCTGTTATAAGCATTATTTACTTTAACAAACATGCTATACATGTGCTATGTAATAGCCATAAAATAATGCAATCATATCATTTGCAGCAACATGGATGAAACTGTAGATCATTATCTTACGTGAAATAAGCTAGGAAAAAAAAGACCAATATTCCGTGTTTTCACTTATATATGGGAGCTACAAAAATATGATCATATGCAGATAGAGAGTGGAAAGATAGGTAACAGAAACTGCGAATGGGAGTGGCGAGAGGAGAGGATGAAGAGAAAGGGTTAAAGAGTACAGGCATACAATAAGACTGAAGGAATAAATTCAATGTTGGATAGCAAGATAGCTTGACTATACTTAACAGAAATGTATTGTACTCTGGTGGTGGATGCCCTAAATCCTCTGACCTGATCACTAGGCATATATAGATATAACAAAATTCCTAATGTACTCCACATATTTGTACAAATTAACAAAATGTTTATGTGGATATATGCATACATATATATATAATATATAAACCACATATATATATATATATATACACACGCATACACATTTCAGTCAATTTATTATACATATGTTATATATGAACAACTAGTCTGATATAGCCTAAGATTTTTAGGGTATTTTATTTACCACAACAGTAAAAAATATACCATGAAGTCTTATATAATAAAGTTTTCTAAGATGGGATTTTTTTTTTAGAAAAGAAGAAAGCCTTAAGATTGGTTAGGTTAAAGAAATTGGTGATCAGTTATTCTCTTGTAATGTCACTTCCAGTTATGAAATCATGAGCATTTTTTTTCGTTTTCAGGTTACTCACAATCCGTCACCGACACCCTCCTCTTGATACAGCACTAAACAAGGGTAGGATTATTGAGGTAGAGAAGGGGAGGATGGGCACTAGGTTGCAACAGCTGAACTGGAGAAATGTGAAGGACCAATGGTGTACTTGGAGTTTCTGGGCTTGAGATAAGGTTGTAAAGAGCAAGGAGAATGGGGAAAAACAGCAACAAAGTAGTTTTCATGATCTCTGTTCAAGGAAAGTAAAGTCACCACGTGACCTCTGCACATCCTCTTAACAAACACTGTGTGTGTGTGTGTGTGTGTGTATGTGTGCGCGCGCGCGCGTGTGTGTGTGTGTGTGTGTGTGTGTGTGGAGGAGGACTGGGACCTGTGCAGACTTGGTATCAGCCACCAGCATTTCAGTACAATGTATTATTGTGGAATTGGGGGCTTGCTTTAGGATTGACTGCCCTAAAGCTTCAGTGCACATATGGATCATGTGACTCTGCAGAATGCCAAACTCATGCTTTGAACATTCACACTCTCACCATTTTGCCATTTAGTCAGTTTGGAAAGTTCTTTATCATATGTGCTTGTGGAAATCCTGTGCATTCCTCTGAGTACTGTACCAATGTCCAAGGGAGCCCCCGCACCAAAACAGGACTCTGCCAAGATTTGTACAACTGCAAGTTTGGGCTGACCTTCCCCTCCCAGGAGAGAGAGGGAGGTACCCCACTCCTGGACCTGTTCACGTTCACTCAACCTGCCCTGGGCTAAGTTTGAAAGAACTCAGTGCTTTAGAGGAAAACTCTTCTCTTCACCCCTCACCCCCGTGTCTCCACCCCCATCATCACTGCAGCCCTCGATGCTCCTGAGGCTGCTTTCTCACCAAAGGGCTCCTGATTACATCTGGGTGGAAAGCAGGGCCTTGGGAACTGCATTTGGAACGCATCCCTCAGAGATTCCGTGCTCAAAGTCTTCAGTTTGAGAAAGGGGGGAAAACAAGGGGGAAGAAAACATAGTTGGTTGAAGCTGTTTAAGACATCAACCTAGGAGCTGAAACTGGAGAAGCCGCAGGTCTGACATAGGGACCAAGGTCTCCGTGCCACTGCTGAACCCCCCATCCACTGCCAAATTCAATGTCTAATATAAGAGAAGGCTATCCCAAGATTACTGCAAGCGCGCACTAGTTTCTCCAGACAGATCGTGGCTTGGCCGTATTCTAGCCCCGTGCTTGACTATATCTTAGGTTTCAGATTTTATGGAAGTAGGGATTTTAAGAAGGGTAGTTAGCTGTAGTCCTGAGGGTATCAAAACGCCACGTGTCTGATACTGGAGGTCCTGGTGTACAGGCCTTCCGCAACTCTGTCCCTGTAGCTCTGCTACCCGCTTCTCCTCTCCGCCCCCTTCCAGCCTCCACCCCGCGCGGCCTCCGCTACCCGACAGGCACCCCACGCCCGCCCAGCAGCTCCTCCCACTGCCTCCGCCCTTCACACTAGGGCCCCTGCGTAGTCTTCCCCCACACTGACTTCGCTCTCGCAGCCAGCCAGACAGCCACTCTTCCCGCTCTCGCCTAGGTCTGCACTGCCACCGCCACCGCCGCCGCGCTTTGCCCGCGCTCTGCTCCCTCAGGCCGCGCATCTGTGACCAGGTCCGCCGCTGCCGCCGTCACCACCACTGAGCCTCAGACTCTGAAGTCTCGGCGCCCGCGATCGCACCAGCTTCTTGGCCTTAGACACCCTACGCTCTGGGCTGACGCGGAAGCGCAGCCATCCCCGCCACCGCCACCATGGCCAACACTGGAGCCACGCGCCGCCACCGCCGCCGCGCCGCCGCCGCCGCCGCCGCAGCCGCCGCGGCCGCCGCGGCAGATCGCCCGCCGCCCACCACGGCCCAGCAGCAAACAGGTAGCAGGAAACGGAAAGCGCCGGCTATCGAGGCCGGCGCCGGGAGCTCCTCGTCGCAGGGCTTGGCGGCGGCGGACGGAGAGGGGCCGCTATTACCTAAGAAGCAGAGGCGGCCGGCGACGCGTCGCTGGCTGGTGCACTATCTGAAGGGCCGGGAGGTAGGCGCCCGGGGCGCAGCGGGGCTCCAGGGCTTCGAGAGCGAGCTGCGGGGCTACGCGGTACAGAGGCTGCCCGAGCTGCTGACGGAGCGCCAGCTAGACCTGGGCACCCTCAACAAGGTGTTCGCGTCTCAGTGGCTGAACTCCAGGCAGGTGGTGTGCGGCACCAAGTGTAACACGTTCTTCGTGGTGGATGTGCAGTCGGGCCACATCACACGCATCCCCCTCATGCGGGACAAGGATGCCGGCCTGGCCCCGGCCCATCATGGCTGCGGCATCCATGCCATCGAGCTGAATCCCTCCAAGACGCTTCTAGCCACTGGCGGCGAAAACCCCAACAGCCTGGCCATCTACCGGCTGCCCACCCTGGATCCCCTGTGCCTGGGCGACCGCCATGGCCACAAGGACTGGATCTTTGCCATCGCCTGGCTGAGTGACACCGTGGCTGTGAGCGGCTCCCGCGACGGCACCGTGGCGCTGTGGCGGATGGACCCGGACATGTTCCATGGCAGCATTGCCTGGCACAGTGAGGTGGGTCTCCCCGTATATGCCCACATTCGTCCGAGGGATGTGGAGGCCATACCCAGGGCCAGCACCAACCCGAGCAACCGCAAAGTGCGGGCCCTGGCCTTCAGCGGCAAGAACCAGGAGCTGGGAGCGGTGTCCTTGGATGGCTACTTCCACCTGTGGAAAGCCCGGAGCACATTATCCAGGCTGCTGTCCATCAGGCTGCCCTACTGCCGAGAGAATGTATGCCTGACCTACTGCGATGAATTGTCCGTGTACGCTGTGGGCTCTCAGTCCCACGTGTCCTTCCTGGATCCACGCCAGCGCCAGCACAACATCCGGCCCCTGTGCTCTCGAGAGGGTGGCACGGGCGTGCGGTCGCTGAGCTTTTACCGCCACCTGATCACTGTGGGCACCGGCCATGGCTCCCTGCTCTTCTATGACATCCGCGCCCAGAAGTTCCTGGAGGAGAGAGCCTCCGCGAGCCTCGACTCCACTCCGGAACCTGCAGGGAAGAAGCTCAAGCTCGACTGTGGCAGAGGCTGGCTCAACCAGGATGACGTCTGGATGAACTACTTTGGTGGCATGGAAGAGTTCCCCAACGCCCTCTACACCCACTGCTACAACTGGCCCGAGATGAAACTCTTTGTAGCTGGGGGACCTCTCCCTTCAGGTCTCCATGGGAACTACGCCGGCCTCTGGAGCTAAGGATGGACGCCTTGTTCTCAAAGTGCACAGGTTTACCTTTCGGTTCTGCCTCACTTTCCTTCTTCATGCTGCATTTGTGCTTTTAATTTTGTGTGGCTTTTGTCTTCCAGGTGGAACCAGTCCAACTTACGTGTGCCTCGTGTATTAGGCAGAGAAAGAAAGAGAAAGAGAGAACTGGAACAATGCAGTGGGTGTGAGAGAGCACAAGTGGTCCTTTGGACAGTCAAAACTTTGGCTTTAAAACTCTCATTCACGTTTCCCAACAGCAGTATATTTTTGCCTTCTCATTCAAAGAGTTTTCACTGAACCTTAATTGTGTTCTGTCTTTAACAGATTCACGTAGCCTCCTTCTTTAGGCTGATGCAGTCATAGTCTTCACTACTATTCAGTGCGTTAGTTTGATTAATATTGCAATAGTATTCAGATCTTGTACACATGTTAGATGTATGGTGTTTTAGGGAAATGTGTGCTACAAAGCATCTTTGGGGCTGTTCTGAGGAACTACCCATCATTTATAGCCTTACTCTAATTAGAAAATACAGTTCAGGTTCTAGATTGCCACCATTCTAGAGTGTGGCACACACCATTTTAGGGTGTGATTCATTTGGATGTTGGAAACTCAATGTCTGTTGCTTGTATATTGTTGATGTGTAAAATGCTTTAAAAATATGTTCTTAGTCAGAAATCTTACAATATTGTTCATACTATTAATCAATAATTTTGGTTATTCAGTAAAACTTTACCATCACTATCCTCAGGCCCTCAGTATTCTTGTTTAAAGCCAGTGTATTGTGGCCTGCTTTTCTATGCTACAGATTTTCAGAAATATTCAATATTGATCTATATATGTAGTAGGGCAATCAGGGAGGTATGGGGTGGGGTGGGGGGGAACTCTTTAAATTCAGGTAGCTATTTGCAGTGAAAAACCAGTTGTGGCAGTTGTGCTGAGAGTAGGTGTTGTTGATTTTTTATTACTGTATACATAGATAATTCTGGATCCAGTATGTGATGTATTGCGGAAAAATAAATAAAATATGTTCAGCATCTTAGCAATTAAGTGGGAGACTTAAGTTCTTAATGCTTAAATATATGCTTTATTTTCTATTTGTCTTTCTGGGAACATATTTATCAAAGTCAAAACTTTCCAGGACAGAGGCTGAATCTGAAGCATCAGCTATGTAGACATTATTCTGTACATCTCTTTTTGAAAATGAAACTTATGGTTATAAGTTAAAAGATTACAAAATAACATCTGGAATACATTATGAAAATATACTTGTGTAAAGTAGGATGGCTAGGTGTTTTTTTAAGATGACTGAACAAACCATTTTTAATTTATACCAATATACATGTACTTACAACTACTTACATATACAATATATTTGAATATCTGTTTGCATATGTTAGTTCCCATGTGAGGAGAAGGCATATATGTACATCATTTTATATGTGCAGCTATTTCTCATATGTTGAACTACCTATATTAAGACTTACCACTTGGTCTTTGTGTTTTGTTTTATGCCAATTTAGAATAATTTTAATACAAGCACATGATCAAGAAAACATACTGTATAAAAAGTATACAGTTAAAAGTAAATCTCAAACCCCAGGGTCACTAGTTTATTGCCCATAGATTAGCACCAGTATATTTTTTTGTGAATACACATTTAGATTTAGTCTATATATATATATATATATATATATGAACATATGTATGTGTGTTTACAATTTTTATACAAGCAATAATGTACTGTACATATCTGTGCCTTTTTAATCACAAGATCTCAGAGATTTTTTCTTATACGTATCTACTTAATTTTACTGCATACTGTTCTATTGTGTGATGGGAATACACTTGATTTCTTCATTACACCTTTGATGATCATTTATGTTGGTTCTGGTTTTCTGTTACTGTAAACTCTTCTGCGGTGATTACTTAAGTGTATACATCTTTGTGTACAAGCGTAAATATATCTGCAGGATAATTCCTAGAAATGGAATTCCTGGGTCAATGAGTAAGTTCATTTTGTATTAATAGCCATCGCTAAGCCACCTTCCAAAGAGTTCCCACCACCGTAACCTCCTACAAGTAATGGATGCACACATGCTTTACCACACCCCTGCCAACAGTGTGTCACCAAACTCTGTGCTCTTTGCCAATCTTATATCTACTTCATCTTGGTCCTTTTTTTCTAAGCCCCTGTGGCTGATTTAATTTGATTTGTTGTCAGAGTACCAAGTAGGTTCTGAAACAAAGAACAAGAAAATGAGAAAATGAGGGCAAGAAATAGAAATGCTGCCACACTAAAGGAAGAGAGTAGCCACAGTTCAGACTTGTATATCTGGAGATGGATTACACACAGCAACTTTCCTTAGATACTTAGCTGGAACTAGTAGGTTTTCCTGGTCTATTGCATGCTGGTTTAAGTTATATCCAAAGTATAAGATGTCACTGAAGAAAATCCAAGAAGGAGACCATGAAGGTCTAAACTAGGATAGTGGGGGGGGTATGGAAAGGGAGAAAGTTATTCAAAACAATGAGGGAAAATAAAATGAAGAAACAGTATTTCACGTGAAGGATGAGGAAAACCAAAAAATTTAGGTGGACTCTCAGGCTCCGATTGAATATGAATGAATAGTGACAATAAATAAAAATAAAGAAAATAGGTATAGATAGGATGGGGGAGAATGATCAGTTTAATTTGGGACTTATTGAATTGGACGTGCCTCTGTGACATCAGGAGAACGTAAACCAGGGAAGATTTGGCTGTGTATCCCAGGATGAAATTTCTCACTTCTGGGAAGGTGAGTGCTGTGAAACACTACGAATCTTGTCTTTTCAGAGGAAAGTAGAACAGAAAACATATGAAGGATCTTTAAAACAATAAAAAGAGACAAAGCCTGGCTCAGTCACTCAAGCCTGTAATCCTAGCACTTTGGGAGACTAAGGTAGGCAGATTGCTTGAGCCCAGGAGTTCCAGAGCAGCCTGGGCAAAATGGGGAATCACCATCTCTACAGCAAATATAAAAATTAGCCGAGGTGGTGGCACACTCCTGTAGTCCCAGCTTCTCAGGAGGTTGAAGTGGGAGGATCACTTGAGCCCAGGAGGTCAAAGTTGCAGTGAGTGGCGATCATGCCACTTACTCCTCCAGCCTAGGCAACAGAGTGAGAACCCTTTCTCACTAAACAAAAAACAAACAAACAAACAAACACATAAATAAATGGAAGTTAAGAAAAAAGCTGGATGAGGAAGAAAATGGTATAGGATGATAGAAACTTATTCTACACAAATGCTGTGACCTTAGCATGAGACAACAATACATTTTTTAATACTAAAATTATAAAGATTTTGAGTCTCCACCTAAAAGCCATAAAGGGCAACTTTTCTCACAGATAATCTTCCTAAGTATTTACCTAGGACTCCGTAAGACTGTTCACATTGGTCCACTAATTAGGCTTTTGAATTGCTCAACTGCTGTCTCTTCTTGGACAATGAAAAGTCAGACCTGGCTCACAAAGCAGGGTTCCAGAGGTAGTCATTTCTGGACCACTTATTCTCCTACTCTGAGATGTACCCAGTATTCCCAACACCCAGCTAGCACTAGCATTCCTGACAGCCTCACAGCGGTGGAATATCACCACATCACCAGCTGCTGCTAGTTCTTGTTTAAGTTCTTACCTCAATGCCACAAGTGTAGGTCTCTGCCAACGTTCCCTGTCTTGAAAAAAGCAAAAGAGATGTCCGAGGAGAATACTCCTTTCCTTAGCATTATAATAAATAGCACAAATGCAAATTACTAAAAGTGAGACAGAAGAAATAATTACAGGCCCAGATTTCTTTATTAGACAGGTAAATGTAAAATATGAGTGAAAAAATAATCAGAAAATACAAATAACTAAACTTTTCAATAAAAAATAAGGAACCAGACCAGACCATTAACTCTAGAAATAAAAATGTTAGTTTTTTAAGGTCTATCTTTTCATGCAAAAATATCACATACATAAACAGATAATAGACACACAGATTTGATGGTTTCATATGTAAAATATTTCACATTGTCAAGGAATATCCACCTTTGAGGTGCTTCACAGCATAAAGAGAAAATAATTTATTCTTTTTTTATAGTAGGCCAGCAAAATATTAACAAATTTGAGTAAAATGACAGAAAACAAAAAGAGACTGATTTGACATGTAAATCGATACCACTTATCCTTTAAAAACGAATGTAATCCGTTAGTTTACCAAATCCATTAGTTGGACACATTAGTTCATCAAATCCATTAGTTCACCAAATACTATGGCAACATAAAGCTAGTTCATTGAATTTAAGGAGACTTCACTATTGAAAAATCTAGTATTGCAATGTATTTATAGTAAGTCAAATGAGAAGACTCACATGCTCATATCACTAAATTATAATAAACGATTTAACCAAACTCACTATTGTTTTGGTAAAATTCTTAGTAAATTATGTGAAAAAATATTCTTCATATGGTAAGTGTGTGTATGTGTGTGCTCGTGTATATGTGTGTTTTGTGTTTTAAACTTCAACCCGAATCTTCAACATTAAAGAAACTCCTGTGCAGGTAAGAAACAAAACAAGAACTCCTAAAATCACCACCAGTATTTAGTGTTGTTACACATTTCCAGATTCAGCAATTAGAAAAGATAGAAAATATTAGATATAAATACTGGAAAAGGGTTATATTTATTTGAAGGTGATATAGGACTGTAAGAATGATACATTCTAGAAGAAGCAACTGAAAAAAAAGGAACAATAAAATAGTAGTAAAATGTTCAGTTTGGGGATTAATATATTAAAAACAAAGACTTTTCTATTTTCACTTCTTTACTCATTCAGCAAATATTTGTTGAATGCTTACTATATATCAAGCACTCTTCTAGGTGCTGGATAGAAATGATGCATCAAACAACACAAGCAAACCATGTCCTCATAAGGCTTACAGTCCATTGAGGAGACAGACAATAAACAGATGAACTATCAAGTGTGTAGGATGTAAAATGGTTACCGACGTAAATAAATAAATTAGTTGAAAGAGAATAGAGAAAATCAGTTGAAACAGAGTGGGGATAAAATATCAGGGGGAGATGAATTTTTAAATAAAGTGTTTAGTGAAAGTCTGTTTAATAACTTGACATGTGTGAGCTGAGATCTGAAGGAAGTGACAGATTAACCTTTGCACCCACATCAGAAAGGAACATTCTAGGTGATCAGAACAAGAAGTTAAGAGGCCTGAGGTGGAACCATGCCCGGCATGTTTCAGGAGCAGAAAGGAGACCAGTGTGGCTGGAATAAAATGAGTAAAGATAGGAGTAACGTCAGAGAGATAATGGGTGACCATATCATGTAGAACTCTGTAGGCAATTATAAGAGCCTTGGATTTTAATCTGAATGAGTTGAAAGTCCAAAGAGGGTTTTTGAGAAGTAATTTATTGTTAAAAAGAAATCTCATTGCTCTATAATTAGCATACTGTAGACTGTAGAGGAGAAAATACAGAGAAATAGAGGGATTCATTAGTAGGTTACTGTAATAATCCAGCCCAAAGGTAACAGTGGCTATATGCAAAACTAATCAGTTTAAAATATCAATGGATCTTCTAGTTCAAAATGACAGACGTCTTCTTCTTAAGATCTTATGGATGTGACAGTACGGAATATTTAAATTGAATAACTCCATTTCAGTGCTATAAATAAGAAATAGTGCCATAATCAGATCAGGCATTTTGACAACATTCTAGAAAACCAGAAAATAGATAGGGTCTCTTTGACAGATAAAGCTGAGTAGATCTCATTCCTTTTTATGGCTTCATAGTATTCCATAGTGTACATGTACCACATTTTATTTATTCAGTCTACCATTGATGGGCATTTAAGTTGATTCCATGTCTTTGTTATTGTAAATAGTGTTGCAAGGAACATATGCATTCATGTGTCTTTATGATAGAAAAATTTATATTCCTTTGGTTAAATTCCCAGTAGTAAAATTGCTAGATCTAAATAATGGGGACACATGGACAAAAAGAGGGGAACAATAGACACTGAGGTCTACTTGAAGGTGGAGGGTGAGAGGAGGAAGAGATTCAGAAAAATATGCCCGGTACTATGCTTAGTACTTAAGTGACGAAGTAATCTGTACACCAACACCCTGAGTAATTTGTTTGCCTGTATAAAAACCTACATATGTACTTCTGAACCTAAAATAAAAATTAAAATGTTTAAAAAAAAAAACTGAGCAGAGTTACCACAAGCCTAACATCCAACTGTGAGAATGTTGCCTTTTAGATGGGAGCCGGTCTTCACAGAGAAGTTATCTCAATGGCTACAAGCTATGATTTAGCAAAAATTGATAGCAGAAGTGGTTTTTGAAGTGGAAAGGACCACAAGAGGGACTGTTCATGAATGGGCTTGGCTAGTTGGACAGCTAAACAATGGAATACTATACAGTTGTTAAAATATTGGTGTTAATTCTTTATGTTCTCACAAGAAGTGTCCTTGATATTACTGTCATGTGAAAGAAGCACATTGCAAACCAAATGCATATTATAATTTCATTTTTGTTTAAGATACTAGAATGAAGACAGAAAGAAGCATACAGTATATGCAAGAATATATTCAAAAGTATTACTTGTATGTTTCTCTAAGGGATCATATAATGATGGACTTTCTTAATATTCTATGCATTTATATAATGTTGAAACAGTCTAAACTAATATGTATTTCTTTCATTAACAGAAAAGGAAGAAAAACAGGGAAGGCACATTTTAAAAGGCTGGTTGGAATGGGGAAGAAAAGAGGGATAAGCAAAGAGTGATTTATGGTGTTGAATGTATCATGGAGCTGAAATAGACTGAAACTGAGAAAATGTTATCTTTATGCAATATGGAAGTTCATGGAGGTCTTTGCCAGAGTAATTGAGTTGTGATGAGCTGCATTGTTTCTCACCAAGAGGGGATAAATAATTCAGTATTTCTCAGAATTGACCATGGAACCCTTTTTCCCATGAACATCTGACAGGGCTGTGATTTTCTTTCTTCTCATCTCCTGAAACAAGTAGATTTTGGACAAATAGTATGAGAGTTATATAAGCCCTGCATCACAGGGTCTGAACTATAATGACATAAATTTTCCTGAATCAAATGTGGACCAAAGAGAAGACATGAACCTATACCTACTAATTTCAGGAATCTATGTTGTTCTTTAAGCTTTCCTGATATCCTACCAACCAAAAGAAGTCCAGAACCAGATGGATTCATAGCTGAATTCTACCAGAGGTACAAAAAGGAGCTGGTACCGTTCCTTCTGAAACAATTTCAAACAATAGAAAAAGAGGGACTCCTCCCTAACTAATTTTATGAGGCCATCATAATCCTGATACTAAAACTTGGCAGAGACACAACAACAACAACAACAAAAAAAAAGAGAGAGAGAGAGAAATTTCTAGGCCAACATACTTGATAAACATCAATGTGAAAATCTTCAACAAGATACCAGCAAACTGAATCCAGCAGCACGTCAAAAAGCTTATCCACTACGATGAAGCAGGCTTCATTCCTGGGATGCAAGGCTGATTCTACATATGCAAAACAATAAACATAATCCATAACATAAACAGAACCAATGACAAAAAACACAGGCTTATCTCAATAAAGGCAGAAAAGGCCTTTGATAAAATTCAACACCACTTCATGCTATTAAGTCTCAAGAAACTAAGTATTGATGGAACATATCTCAATATAATAAGAGCTATTTATGACAAACCCACAGCCAACATCATACTGAATGGGCAAAAATTGGAATCATTCCCTTTGAAAACTTGCACAAGACAAGGATGCCCTCTCTTACCAATTATATTCAACATAGTATTGGAAGTTCTGGCCAGGGCAATCAGGCAAGAGAAATAAATAAAGGGTATCCAAATAGGAAGAGAGGAAATCAAATTGTCTCGTTTGCAGATGACATGATTGTATATTTAGAAAACCCCATCGTCTCAGCCCAAAATCGCCTTAAGCTATAAGCAACTTCAGCAAAGCCTCATACAAATTAATGTGCAAAAATCACAATCATTCCTCTACACCAATAAGACAAATAGAGACCCAAATCATGAGTGAACTCTCATTCACAATTGCTACAAAGAGAATAAAATACCTAGGGATACAACTAACAAGGGATGTGAAGGACCTCTTCAAGGAGAACTACAAACCACTGCTCAATAAAATAAAAGAAGACACAACACATGGAAAAACATTCCACGCTCATGGATAAAAAGAATCAGTATCGTGATAAAGGTTATACTGCCCAAAGTAATGTATAGACTCAATGCTATTTACATCAAGTTATCATTGATGTAAAATTAGAAAAAAAAACTTCATAAAATTAGAAAAAAAAAACTACTTTAAATTTCATATTGAACCGAAAAAGTGCCTGTATAGCCAAGACAATCCTAAGCAATAAGAACAAAGCTGGAGGCATCAAGCTACCTGACTTCAAACTATACTACAAGGTGACAGTGACCAAAACAGCATGGTACTGGTACCAAAACAGACATAAAGACCAAGGGAACAGAACAGAGGCTTCAGAAATAACACCACACATGTACGATCATCTGATCTTTGACAAACCTAAAGAAAAACAAGAAATGTGGAAAGCATTCCCTGTTCGATAAATGGTGTTGGGAAAACTGGCTAGCCATACGCAGAAACTGATATAGGACCACTTCTCTACACCTTATATAAAAATTAATTCAATATGGATTAAAGACTTAAACGTAAGACCTAAAATCATTAAAACCACAGAAAAAAACCTAGGGAATACCATTCAGGACATAGGCATGGGCAAAGACTTCATGACTAAAACATGAAAAGCAATGGCTACAAAAGCCAAAATTGAACAACTGGGATCTAATTAAACTTATGAGCTTTCATACAGCAAAAGAAACTACCATCAGAGTGAACAGGCAGCCTATAGAATGGGAGGAAATTTTTGCAATCTGTCCATCTAACAAATGACTAATATTCAAAATCTAAAAAGTACTTAAACAAATTTACAAGAAAAAAAAAACAACCCCATCAAAAGTTGGTGAAGGACATGAACAAACACTTTTCAAAAGAAGACATTTACACAGCAATAAACATATGAAAAAAATGCTCATCATCACTGGTCATTAGAGAAATGTAAATTAAAACCACATCTAGATACCATCTCACGCCAGTTAGAACGGTGATCATTAAAAAATCCAGAGACATCAGATGCTGGAGAGGATATGGAGAAATAGGAACACTTTTACACTGTTGGTGGGAGTGTAAATTAATTCAACCATTGTGGAAGACAGTGTGGTGATTCCTCCGGGACCTAGTACTAGAAATACTATTTGACCCAACAATCCCATTACTGGGTATATACTCAAAGGGTTAAAAATCATTCTACTATAAAGACACATGCACAAGTATGTTTATTGTGGCACTGTTCTCAATAGCAAAGACTTGGAACCAACCCAAATGCCCATCAATGACAGACTGGATAAAGAAAATGTAGCATATATACACCCTGAAACACTATGCAGCCATAAAAGGGATGGGTTTATGTCCTTTGCAAGGACATGGATGAAGCTGGAAACCATAATTCTCAGCAAACTGACACAAGAACAGAAAATCAAACACTGCATATTCTCACTCATAGGTAGGTATTGAACAATGAGAACACATGGACACAGGGAGGGGAGCATCACACACTGGGGTCTGTTGGTGGGGAATAGGGTAGGGATGGGGCAGGTAGGGAGGTTAGGGAGGGATAACATGGGGAGAAATGCCAGATATCGATGATGGGGGTATGGAGGCAGCAAACCACATTGCCGTGTTTGTACCTATGCAACAAACCTGCATGTTCCGCACATGTACCCCAGACCCTAAAGTCCAATAATATATATATATATAATAATTATATAAATATAATAATTATATATATATAATTTTATATATAAAATTATTATATATATAACTCTTAAGAAGCACTAATGTCCTCCAGAAGATTTTCTTAATTGAAGCATGAGTAGTATTTGATACAAAAGATATTCTTTCTCAATGGCTTTGAAGATGGAAAGCTGACATGGCTAAGAATTGAAGACAGCCTAGAAGATCTGACAGTGACCCTCATTTCATTTCTTCAGCCTCAAGGAACTTAATTCTGCCTACAATATGAACAAACTTGGAAGCACATTATTTCCCAGGGCCTCCAGATGAGAACACAGAAGGCCAAATTCTTGATTTCAAGACTAAGACTGATCCTTGTGAGACTCAGCCTGCAATCTAACCCACTCTATGAGTGGACTTCTAACCTATTAAAGTAATAAATGAGTATTGTTTTTAAAATCTCACCAGTGGTGTATAAAATTTCCTTTTACCTCATGTCCTCATCAACAATAATATTGTTTCGTATTTCATTTTTGTCAACATTATGGATAAGACATGTTATTAAGTTGAATTTCTGTGTTTACTAGCAGCCAGATCATTTTACAGACAATACAAATAGCACTAAAAAGTGGGTGTGTTTACCCATATCACTAAAGTAATAAAGAAGCAGAATAAGGATTAAAAGTTGGAGTTAAGGAAATAAGTTATGTCGCTCTTCTTAAAACCTACTGGAAGAATATTTATGTCATAACCATTCAATTTATATAAAGGGAATACATGGAATATAGTTTGGATATTTGTCCTTACCCAAATTTCATGTTGAAATTGTAATATCCAATGTTGGAGGTGGGGCCTGGAGAGAGGTGATTTGATTAGGGAGTGGATTTCTCATGAATGATTTAGCCCCATCCTCTTGGTACTGTCCTAGTGATAGAGAGTTATGTTTTTGCCAGATCTGATTGTTTAAAAGTGTGTGGGAGGAACAACAAAGATGACTGAATAGAAGTAGCTCCAGTCTTCAGGCTCCCACATAGAAGAACAAAAACAGCCAGTGATTTATGCATCTTCAATTTAGGTGCCCAGGTTCTCTCATCAGGACTTACTAGGCAGTTGGCACCATGCACAGAGAGCAAGGAAAAAGAGGGTGGAGCAAGGGCCTGTCAAGAAGTTGCATGGTGCAAAGGGAGCTCCCTCCCCCAGCCAAGGGAGGAGGTGTGGGATTATGCTACTGTGACCTGAAAACCATGCTTTTCCCACAGATCTCTGGAACCACGGGATCAGGAGGTCCCCTAGTGAGCCCATGCCATCAGGGCCTTGGGTCCCAAGCACAGAGTTTGACAGACTCACCACAGCTACTTGAGTGGGCGGCAACTGGGTCAGGAACTGAGACAGGATTTTTTTGCATACTCCAGCACCAAGAACTCCAGTGAGGCAGGAGATCTACCCATGCCCATGGGAAGGGAGCTGAAGCCAGGGAGCCAAGCGATTTCACTCAGTAGGCCCCATTCCACGGAACCCCACAAGCTAAAACCCACTGACATGGAATCCCCACCGGCCAGTGCAGCATGCTGGAGACTGCCTAGGAAGACTGAGTTCTTGGGGGAGGGGCAGCTGCCATCACCACCATTCCAGCCAGCGGCTTTCTCCTGCTGCTGGTGCCAGTGAGACTGGGTGGTTTGGACCAGGTCAGACTGCTTCTTTACGCGGGACCCTGACTTATTCATTCTCACTGGGCAGAGGCTCCCTGTGGGATTTTCAGCATCCCCAGCCTGGAGTTTACGACAGATCTCTGATTTTCCTGATGGAAACTTCTAGGAGGAGAGGCAGTCAGAATATCATGGATGACCAGTCTTAGTATTTTCTGTCTGAGAGCTCTGGAAAGTTAGGGCAGCCCAGACAAGGAGGATTTTCCCCAGGGTAGCACACCTACTCTGACAAGTGACAGGCTGCTTATTTAAGTGGGTCCCTGATCCTCCTCCTCCTGATGGGGTGAGACCCTCCAACAGGGTTCTCCAGACACCTCATACAGGAGCATTCCAGCCAGCATCAGATCTGTGCCCCTCAGTGAAAGATCTCCCAGAGTAAGGAGCAAGCTTCCATCTTTGCTGTTCTGCAGCCTCCACTGGTGATATCTCCAGGGGTGGTAGGGACCCAGGTGAATAAGATCTGGAGTGGACCCCCAGCAAACTGCAGCAGCCCTACAGAAGAGGGGCCAGATTGAAAAAGAAAAAGCAACAACAAAATAAATGAGAAAAACCCCATGAAACCCCATCCAAAGGTCAGCAGCCTCAAAGATCAAAGGCAGATAAACCCATAAAGATGAGAAAGAATCAACACAAAACACTGAAAACTCAAAAAGCCAGAGTGCTTCTTCTCCTCCAAATTATGACAACATGTTTCCAACAAGGGCACAGAACTTGGATGAGGCTGAGATGGATAAATTGACAGAAGTAGGCTTCAGAAGATGGGCAATAAACTTTGCTGAGTGAAAGCAGAATGTTCTAACCCATTGCAAAAAAGCTAAGAATCATGATAAAAAATTACAGGAGGTGTTAACAAGAATAAACAGTTTAGGGAGAAAAATAAATGGCGTGGTCTAGCTGAAAAACACAACGTGAGCATTTCACAATGAAAACATACATATCAATACCTAAATAGACCAAGCATAAAAAGGATATCAGAACTTGAAGATTATGTGGCTGAAATAAGGCACACAGACAAGATTAGAGAAAAAAGAATGAAAAGGAACAAACCAAACCTTCAAGATCTGTGAGATTATGTAAAAACACTGAACGTGCCACTGATTAAGGTACCTGAAAGAAACAAGGAGAATAAAACCGAGCTAGAAAACACACTTCAGGATATCACCTAGGAGAACTTCCCCAACCTAACAAGAAATACCAATATTCAAATTCAAGAAATCCAGAGAACCTCATTAAGATACTACATGAGAAGATCAACCCCAAGACACATAATTATTATATTCCCCAAGGTAGAAATGAAGGCAAAAATTTTAAAGGCAGCCAGAGAGAAAGGCCAGGTCACCTGCAAAAAGAAACCTATCAGATTTACAGCAAACATCTAAGTTGAAACCCTACAAGTCAGAAGAAATTGGGGGCCACCATTCAACATTCTTAAAGAAAAGAATTTCCAATGCAGAATTTCATATGCAGCCAAACTAAACTTCATAAATGAAGGAGAAATAAAACCATTTACAGACAGAAAATGCTGAGGAAATTTGTCACCACCAGGCCTAACTTGCAAGAAATCCAGAAGGAAGTACTACATATGGAAAGGAAATACCATTATCAGCCACTACAAAAGCACACTGAAATACACAGACCAGTGACACTATGAAGCAACTACATTAACAAGTCTGCAAAATAACCATCTAGCATTAAGATGATAAGAACAAATTCACACATAACAATATTAACCTTAAATTTAAATAGGCTAAATACTCCAAATGAAAGACACTGAATGGCAAGCTGAATATTGTGTTAAGAGTCATCACTGTGTTATATTCAAGAGACTCATCTCACATGCAAAGACACACATAGACTCAAAATAGAGAGTATAGGTGGAAAACTTACCAAGCAAATGGAAAACAGAAAAATTCAGGGATTACAATCCTAATTTTTGAAAACTCAGACTTTAAACTAACAAAAATCAGAAAAGACAAAGAAGGTCATTGCATAATAGTAAAGGGGACAATTCAACGAGAACTAACTATCCTAAACATATGCACACCCAATAAAGGAGCACCCAAATTTATCAAAATAGTTCTTAGAGACCTACAAGGAGACTTAGACTTGATACAATAATAGTGGCTGCCTTTAACATCATACTATCAATATTAGACATTGAGACAAAAATTAACAAAGATATTCAGGACTTGAACTCAGCTCTGGATCAGGTGAACCTAAATAAATACCTACAAAATTCTTTACCCATAAACAACAGAATATACATTTTCTGTGCCACATGGCACTTACTCTAAAATTGATCACATAATTGGAAGTAAATCACTCCTCAGCAAATGCAAAAGAACTGAAATCATAATAAACAATCTCTCAGTACACAGCACAATCAAATTAGAACTCAAGATTAGGAAACTTACTCAAAACCACACAACTACATGGAAATTGAACAACCTGCCCCTGAATGACTCTGGTGTAAAAAATGAAATTGAGGCAGTTACTAAGAAGTAATTTGAAACTAATGACAACAAAGTGACAATGTAGCAGAATCTCTGGGACACAGCTAAAGCAGTGTTAAGAGGGAAATTTATAACACTAAATGCCCACATCAAAAAGCTAGAAATATCTCAAATCAACACCCTAACATCACAACTAAAGAACCTACAGATCCAAGAGCAAACAAACCCCAAAACTAGAACAAGACAGGAAATAACCAATATCACAGTTGAGCTGAAAGAAATAGAGACACACACAAACAAAAACACTTCAAAAAATCAAAGAATCCAGGAGCTGTTATTTTTTTTTTAACAATTTAATGTTTATTTGAATTTGCTGTAGAATAACATTATTTGCTTTATGTATTATTTTCTTTTCAATTTAGCTGTAATTACTAAAATATTTTAAGATGGACATATCTAATTTTGTAAAGATATAAATTCATGAGATGGAAATATATGTCGTAGTTAAATCCACCTTTAAGAAGGCAGCAAATCACACTGCCACGTGTGTTCCCATGCAACAACTTTGCATGTTCTCCACATGCACCCCAAAACCCAAAATGCAATAAAATAAATAAATGGGAAAAAAAAAAAGAAATTTCTAGGACAACCTTTGGGAATAGTCAGTGAAATTGAATAAAGCAGCTATACAGAAGTCACAATTTTTAATCAAATACACATCTAGTAACTGTATATGTTTACTAAGGAACAGTAGTTAGTCTTTTCTTGGTTAAGGAGCTGTTTTTTTTGTTTGAAAAAAATAAAAAATAAAATAGATTGCTAGCTAGAATAATGAAAAATAAAAGAGAGAAGAATCAAATACACACAATAAAACATGATAAAAGTGATATCACCACTGAAACCACATAAATAAAAACTACCATTAGATAATACCATAAACACATCTATGAACATAAACTAGAAAATCTAAAAAATAATAATAAATTCCTGAGCACCTATACCCTCACAAAACTGAACCAGGAAGAAATTGAATCCCTTAAGAGACCAATAACAAGTTCTGAAATTGAGGCAGTAATAAATAGCCTACCCCTCCAAAAAAGCTTAGGACCAGACAGATTTAAAAAGTTTAGTACCAGACAGATTTACAGCTGCAGTCTACCAGAGGTACAATGAGAAGCTAATATTCCTTCTTCTGAAACTATTCCAAACAATTGAAAAAGGAAGGGCTTCTCCCTAACTCATTTAATAAGTTCAACAACATCCTAATTCCAAAATCTGGCAGACTTACAACAACAACAACAACAACAAAACTTCAGGCCAATATCCCTGATGAACATTGTTGCAAAACTCCTCAATAAAGTACTGGCAAACCAAATCTAGCAGCCTATCAAAAGGCTTATCCACCACAATAAAGTCAGCTTCATCTCAGGGATGCAAAGCTAGTTCAACATTCACAAATCAGCAAGTTTAATTCATGACATAAACAGAACTAAAGCATATGTTTATCTCCAAAAACACAGTAAAGGCCTTCAATACATTTCAATGTCCTTTAACGTTAAAAAAATCTCAATAACCTATTTATTGAAGGAGCATAGTTAAAAATAATAAGAGCCATTTATGACTAACCCGCAGCCAGTATCATACTAAATGTGCAAAAGCTGGAAACATTCCCTTTGAAAACTAGCACAAGGAAAGGATGCCCTCACTCAGCACCCATATACAACATAGTATTGGAAGTTCTGGCCAGGGCAATCAGGCAAGATAAAGAAATAAAGGTATTCAAATAGGAAGAGAGGAACTCAGATTGTCTTTGTTTGCAGATGGCATGATCCTGCATCTAGAAAACTTCATCATTTCAGCCCAAAAGCTTAAGCTGATAAGCAACTTCAGTAATGTCTCAGGATACAAAATCAATGTGTAAACCATTTCTATACATCAACAACAGACAAGCAGAGTGCAAAATGTTGTATGAATTTCCGTTGACAATTGCTACAAAGACAATTAAATGCCTAGGAATACAGCTAACAAGGGAAGTGAAGAACTTCTTCTAGGAAAACTACAAACCACTGCTCAAGGAAATCAAAGAAAACACAAATGGAAAATCATTGTATGCTTATGGACAGGAAGAAGCAATGTTATGAAAATGGCCATACTGCCCAAAGTAATGTATAGATCCAATATTATTCCCATTAAACTACCATTGGCTTTGTTCAGAGAATTTGAAGAAACTAGTTTAAAATTCACATTAAACCAAAAAAGAGCTCATATGGCCAAGACAATTCAAGGCAAAAAGAACAAATCTGGAGGCATCACACTTCTTGGCTTTAAACTAAACGACAAAGCTAAAGTAACCAAAACAGCATGGTACTGCTACAAAAAGAGACACATAGATCAATGGAACACAATCGATAACTCAGAAATAAGACCACACAACTACAACAGTCTAATCTTTGACAAACCTGACAAAAACAAGCAATGCGGAAAGTAATCCCTATTTAATAAATGGTGCTGGGAGATCTGTCTAGGCATATGAATAAAATTCAAACTGAACCTGTCTCTTACAACTTGTATAAAAATTAACTCAAGATGGATTAAAGAATTAAATGTAAAACCCTAAACTATAAAGTTCCTAAAAGAAAATTTAGGAAATATCAGTAAGGATATAGGTACGACTAAAGGTTTCATGATAAAAATGTCAAAAGCAATTACAACAAAAGCAAAAATCAACAAATGGGATTTTATTAAGCTAAAGGCTTCTGCACAGCAAAAGAAACTCTCATCAGAGCAAACAGGCAACCTACAGAGTGGGAGAAAATTTTTTCAATCTATTCCTCTGACAAAGATCTAATATCCAGTATCTACAAGAGACTTAACAAATTTACAAGTAAAAAACAAACAACCCCATTAGAAAGTCGGCAAAGGACATAAACAGACACTTCTCAAAAGAAGACATTTATGTCATCAACAAACATATGAAAAAAGTTCAACATCACTGATTATTAGAGAAATACAAATCAAAATCACAAGATACCACCTCACACCAGTCAGAATGGTGATTATTAAAATGTCAAGAAACAACAGACCCCAGTGAGGCTGCAGAAAATAGGAGTGCTTTTACTCTGTTGGTGGGAATGTAAACTAGTTCATCCACTGTGCAAGACAGTGTAGCAATTCCTCAAACATCTAGAACGAGAAATACCATTTGACCCAGCAATCCCATTACTGTGTATATACCCAGAGGAATATAAATTATTCTGTTACAAAGATACATACATATATATGTCAATTGCAGCACTATTCACAATACCAAGGACATGGAAGCAACCCAAATGCCCATCAATGATAGACCAGATAAAGACAAAGTGGTAGATATACACAATGGAATATTATGCAGCCATATAAAGTAATGAGATCATGTCCTTTGCAGGGATATGGATGGAGCCGGGAGCCATTACCCTCAGCAAACTAACAAGGAATGGAAAACAAAACGCCCTGTTCTCACTTATAAGTGGGAGCTGAACAATGAGAATACATGAACACAGGAGGAGAAAAACACACACGGGGACTGTTCGGGGGTAGAGGGGACAAGGAGAGCATTAGGAAAAATAGCGAATGTATGCTGGGCTTAATACCTTGGTGATGGGTTGATGGGCACAGCAAAACACCATGGCAGTAGATTATCTACGTAACAAAGCTGCGCATCCTGCATGTATACCCCAAAACTTAAAATAAAAATAAAATTTTAATAAAAATAAAGCAAACAAAAAAAGGGTGTGGCAACTCATGCACTCTCTTTCTCTAGTTTCTGCTTTGGCCATGGAGGAGCCTGCTCCTGCTTCACCTTCCACTATGAGTAAAATCTCTCTGAGGCCTTCCAAGAAGCAGATGGCATTACACTTCCTGTACAGCCTGCAGAACTGTGAGCCAGTTAAACCTGTTTTCTTATAAATCAGCCAGTATCAGGTACTTCTTTATAGCAATGCAAAAATGGCCTAATGCAACATGTTTTATATCTACATCAATTTTTAATCCTTTACCATAAAGATCTTTTACCACTGAAGAACAATCCAAGAAAAAAAATGGTTGAGTTCCCTAAATAGCTAATTGTGTAATTTCATTGCTTTTCTATAAAATCTATCTTGACTACAATTTTACTAATCATCACAGCTGCCACTGTCAAAACAAGCATGCATTATTTCTTAATTCCCTTTCCATTAACAATTAAATAACAGAATAATAGAACCTGCAATAATAAATATGCACTGTTAATTCAAAACTATATTAACAGTGGATAATATGTCATTGCTACCTAATTGTGCTTGCTACGCAATTATATATTTGCTATGCGTTGCAAATGCATTATAGAAGAATGTATGTCTTCAGGAAATAATGATAGGAGAAACTTGTAGATTACAAATTCACCTGCTGAAGTAAATGTCATATGTTTCATTGGTTATTTCCTCCATATGACAATAGCACTAGCATCCTGTTTTAAGTGTATTTTTTCTAAATGAAATAAATATTGACATTTTTATTAAGCAATATAACAAGAATTGCAGATATAATGATAACGATTAACATGTTCAAACCTGTAACGAGTATATTTTTGTCAATGATTCCCATATTTTGACTAGTTGACTATTAGAGCTTAAAAGAAACTCCCACATGCTGGTATCCATTACGAAACATGCTTATTCAAGCTAAAATGAAGAGAGAAACATGAAAATACATTCAAAAGATCAATGAATCCAGGAGCAAACATTTTCTCTTATTCTGTAGTTTGTTTACTCTGTTGATACTTTCTTTTGCTGTTCAGAAGCTCTTTAGTTTAATTAGATTTCATTTCTCAATTTTGCTTGTGTTGCAATTGCTTTTGGTGTCTTGGTCATGAAATGTTTGCCTTTGCCTGTGACCTAAATGGTATTGCCTAGGTTGTCTTCCAGGGTTTTTATAGTTTTGAGTTCTACATTAAAGTATTTAATGCACCTTTAGTTGATTTTTGTATACGGTATAAGGAAGAAGTCCAGTTTCAATTGTCTGCATATGGCTAGCTAGTTCTCCTAGCACCATTTATTGAATAGGAAATCCTTGTCCTATTGCTTGTTTTTGTAGGTTTGTTGATGATCAGATAGTTGTACATGTACAGTCTTATTTCTGGGTTCTTTGCTCTGTTTCATTGGTGTATGTGTCTGTTTTTGTACCAGTATTATGCTGTTTGGTTACTACAGTCCTGTAGTATAGTTTGAAGTCAGGTATCATGGTGCCTCTGGTGTTCCTTTTGCTTAGGATTGCTCTGGCTATTCAGGCTCTTTTTTGGTTCCATGTAAATTTTTAAATAGTTTTTCCTCTACTTCTATGAAGAATATCAATGGTAGTTTTATAGGAATAGTATTGAATCTATAAATTGCTGATATGGTTTGACTGTGTTCTCACCCAAATCTCATCTTGAATTCCCATGTGTTGTGGGAGGGGCCAGGAGGGAGGTAATTGAATCATGGGGGCAGGTCTTTCCTGTGCTCTACGCATGATAGTGAGTACGTCTCACGAGATCTAATGGTTATTATAAGGGGCAGTTTTTCTGTGCAAGCTCTCTTTGCTAGCTGCCATCCATGTAAGACTTGACTTACTCCTCCTTGCCTTCACCATAATTGTAAGACTTCCCCAGGCACATGGAACTGTGTGTCCAATTAAACCTCCTTCTGTTGTAAATTGCTTTGTCTTGGGTATGTCTTTACCAGCAGCATGAAAACAGATGAGTACAGTAAATTGTTACCAGTAGAGTGGGACACTGCTGAAAAGATACCCAAAAATGTGGAAGAGATTTTGGAACTAAGTAACAGGCAGAGGTTGAAAGAGTTTGGAGGGCTCAGAAAAAGATAGGAAAATGTGAGAAGGTTTGGAACTTTCCAGTGACTTCTTAAATGGCTTTTACCAAAAGCCTGGTAGTGAAATGGACAATTTAGTCCAGGCTGAGGTGGTCTCAGATGCAGATGAGGAACTTCTTGGGAATTGGAGCAATGGTAACCCTTGTTATGTTTTAGCAGAGAGACTGGCAGTATTTTGCCCCTGCTCTAGAGATTTATAGAACTTCAAACTTCAGAGGGATGACTTAGGGTATCTGGTAGAAGAAATTTTTAAATAGCGAAGCATTCAAGATGTGACTTGGGTGCTATTAAAGACATTTGCTTTTATAAAGGAAGCAGAGCATAAAAATTTGAAAAATTTGCAGCCTGACAATGTGATAGAAAAAAAAAAATCAATTTTTCAAGGAGAAAGTCAAACTGGTTGCAGAAATTTGCACAAGTAATGAGGAGCCGGATGTTAACCCCCAAGGCAATAGGGAAAATGTCTCCAGGGCATGTCAGAGGTCTTTACGCAACCCTTCCCATCACAGGCCCAAAAGGCCTAGGAGAAAATGGTTTCATGGGCAGAGCCCAGAGTCCTTGTGCTGTGTGCAGTCTAGGAACTTGATGCCCTGTGTCCCAGCCATTCCAGCCATGACTAAAAGAGGCCAAGGTACAGCTTGGGCTGTTGCTTCAGAGGGTGAATGCCCCTAGCCTTGGCAGCTTCCAGATAGTATTGGGCCAGCAGGTGCACAGAAGTAAAGAATTGAGGTTTGGTAACATCTGCCTAGATTTCAGTTGTATTGATTCTTCCCATCCATGAGCATGGAATAGTTTTCAATTTGTTTGTGTCGTCTCTGATTTCTTTGAGAAGTGTTTCATAATTCTCCTTTTGGAAATCTTTCTCCTCCCTGGTTAGCTGAATTCCTATGTATCTTATTCCTTATATGGCCATTGTAAATGGGATTGCATTTCTGATTTGGCTAGCAATCATGAGGCCATCCCTCCATAATGTCAGATTGTATGGGGAGACAAAATACCTCTGCCCCAGGTAGTAATGTGGAGCCCTCCACTCAAATATCAATAGAAGTCAAGTGGGGAACCTAAATCTGTATCTCTACTCTTTAGCAATGAAAAGTACTCCCTTTTCCTGCTGGAGTGGTGTCAGAAAATCTTAGCTAAATAGAAGGTTTAAGTAAGATTTAGTATCTCATAACATAATATTAAAATGTCTAAGTGTCAGTCAAATAATCATTCATTATATCAAGGGCACCAGGATGATCTCAAATTAAATGAAAAACGAAAATCAGTAAATGCCAACATTAAGATGAAAGAGATGTTAGAATTATCAGACAAAAATTTTAAAGGAACCATAAAAAAAGCTACAATGAGTAATTGTGAGCATACTTACAATAAATGATGAAATAGAAATTCTCAAAAAAAACCAGAAAGGTTCAAAAAATAGAAAATATAAAGTAGAAACAAATGGAAATTTTAGAACTAACACAATAAGTAAAATAAATATTTCAGTAGCGGAGCTCAACTGCATAATAGATGAGTTTGAGTAAATAATCATTGATTTGGAAAAAATAACAAAAGACATTATAAATCTAAACAACACTAAGAAAATAAACATTAAAAAATAAACAGTCTCTCAGGAACTCTTGAGACGACAAAAAATATAACTTTCATGTCATCAGAGTCCCTCCTAGAACACGGCAGTCCTACCTCCCCCCCACCAAAAAACAGCTGGGCAGCCCTTTGACCCTCTCTGCCTGCACCTACCTGGCCCAACAACCAGACTGGTGCCCCTACCCCCAGCAAAACTAGCTATTGTCTTTATGAACTACCACAGCATAGGCAACTGAGTCAATGGCAGACTTTGTTGACAAGGATTACAGCTGAAGAAATTGCACAGAGATAACACTGCTACGTGAATCCAGAAATAAAGTCAGTGCACCATAACCAACCAAAAACTCAGGACCCACGTACAGGAAAAAGTCTCTCATTACAAATATACTCCAAAAAATTGCAAAAGCAACTATTCAACTAGTTGCAGAAATATCAATATAGGGAAGGAAGAAAGATGAAAATGCAAGGAAACATGATACTCCATAAGGATCACTAAAAGTTTTCAGTATTTTTTCAAGATAGCAGATTAAAAGCTTTTAGTGTGCCTCAGCCACTTGGAAATAGCAGAATACTACATAAAAATCAATTCTGTAAGCTTTAATTCAACAAAGAAAGTGGGAATCCACTGGGATAGCAAAGGACACTGCAGATTCTGGGGAAGAAAAAGTGGACAAACAACCTCCATGTCAATGTCCAGCTGATAAAACTGAGTGATGCCCTTGTTAGTGAGAGGGGCAGAGCATGCCCCTCTATGACTCACCTTTCCACTAGTGATCTGTGCAGTCCAGGCTAAGGGAAGCATTTTTTAATACATTTTTCTTGTTCACTTATGTATTTCCTTGTTAACTGGGACATTGAGCTTCTTTTCATTGATTCTTGGCTGTTTGTATTTTTCCTATGAGTTGATGGCACATTTTCTTGCCCATTTTTTTTTCTTTTGGGTTGTCTTTTAATTATTAATTTTTAGGAACACATAACACTATTAGAAATGTGACAAAAGTTTTATCTAGGTTTCTTTGATATATTTTGTCATTTAAAAGATTTTTAAAAATTGATACAGTCAGCTGAGTGCTAAGGCCTGTAATTTCAGCACTTTGGGAGGATGAGGCAGGCAGATAATGAGGTCAGGAGTTCAAGACCAGCCTGGCCAACCTAGGGAAACCCTGTCTCTACTAAAAATACAAAAAATTAGCTGGGCGTGGTGGCGGGCACCTGTAATCCTAGCTACTCAGGAAGCTGAGGCAGGAGAATAGCTTGAACCCGGGAGGCAGAGGTTGCAGTGAGTCGAGATCATGCCACTGTACTCCAGCCCAGGCAACAGTGTGAGACTCTGTCTCAAAACAAAAAACAAACAAACAACAACAACAATTTTGTCTTCTTTTTCACTTACAATTAAAAATATTCCATTTTTTCTTCTAACATTTTATGTTGAACTCCATATTCCATCTAGAACCTATCTGGAGATGTAACTTGGGCTGTAATCTTTTATTTTTTCATTTTTATTTTTAATTTTTTAAATTTTATTTCAAGTTCCAGGATACATGTGCAGAATGTGCAGGTTTGTTACACAGGTGTATGTGTTCCATGGTGGTTTGCTGTACCTATTGACCTGTCCTCTAAGTTCCCTCTCCTTACCCCCAAACACAGGGTGGGGAACATCACACACCAGGGCCTGTTGAAGGAAATCACTTTCTCCCACACCCTGAAGCTAACTTGGGGAAGGATTTGAGATGCTGAGAGAGAAAGAAACTGGAACTGAGAGGAGGACACCACTTTTAACCCAGGCTTAAAGAAAGACAGTAATTCCTTGGCTACCCAGCAATGTGGCTGTGCAGTCATTTCAGTCTTATGCCGGAAACTACAGTGCTCACTCTGGAGAATGGTAAGGGCCCTCATAGCCAGAATGGGATGGCAAGTGTGGAAGACACCCCAGCAGTAGGTACTGGAATTGTGTTTTCCCCCATCATAGGTCTTGAGAGGGAGGAGAGTTGCTACAGTTGCAGTTACTTCTTGGAGACAAGACTCTCACTCAAAGCCAGCTTAGCAACCTGGGACCTGTCTGCATGTGTCATTGTTGGGTGTCTCATTGACATTATGGTGCACAGGTTTCCTCTCTGCTCCACCGCAAGAATATCTTCAGCAATTCTGAGCACCTGCTTGTCCAGAAAAGCCTCCTGAGTCACTCCATTCTTCCTATGCAAAGATAATGGTGCATTGGGGTCCTTCCTACTTCATGTATAAACAAATGTCCAGGTGTTGGAAGCACCTACTCACCTAGATCAACAGCTGAGCCATCCACCCTTTCTGTGCAGAGATTGTGGTAAAGTGGGGTCCTTTCTGCTCCATACCCAGGCTTATCTCCAGGCATTTGGAGTATCCCTCTACTTGGATCAGTAGCCTGAGCCACCTCACTCTTCCTGTGCAGAGACTGTGGTGAAACAGGGCCTCTCTGATCAATGCCCAGGCAGATCTCCAGGCATCTAGAATACCACCTCTTCTGTATTAGGAGTTTAGACTGACCTCCTTCCCTGTGCAAAGCATTCGGGCAGAGAAAGCTTCTCCGTTTCACACCGAGGCACACTTCTGAGTGCTTGGGTTGACCATCCCCATCCCTGGAACTGTTTTTCCTGCCTGCCATTGTGGGACCTGTAGGCAGACCTGCCCAGGTTAATTTCACCCA
The DNA here is from genome assembly GCF_009761245.1 of Sapajus apella. Taxonomy (NCBI): domain Eukaryota; kingdom Metazoa; phylum Chordata; class Mammalia; order Primates; family Cebidae; genus Sapajus; species Sapajus apella. The sequence continues at coordinate 40,810 of NW_022437085.1, read as the reverse complement.
TCTTGGTTGCCCATCCAGGCCTATGCATGGAGCTTAGACCACTGTGAACTTCATGAATCAGCCCATTGCCTGAGTCAACAGTGAGCTTCTCCCAGTAAACAAGAATCAAGTAAATAATCTCCATTTGCCACAGCTGGTTATTATCCATGAGATCCACCTACTAGTCTAGAGGTTGAATAGTGGGACACAATGGGAAATCTTCTGACATAAGCATACAGCAGTGGGAGCAAGATGAGCTTCCTGAGGCTCATAGGAAAAATATGAGCTTCCTGAGGCTCACCCCAGCCCCACACAAGGTATTTAGTCTGCTAACACACCCAGGACATTGCTACTATAACTAGCATTTGGGAAAGCCACCATACAAAGGCTATCTATAACCAAGAAATTTATACAAACACTTTGCCACTGAAAACATCCACAAACAGAGATCTAACCTTTGGCATGGTCTATCCCTAAGTGAGGAGAGTAATCCAGCTTGCCAAAGCCCCTCTTGAGTCAAAGGAAATGTGGGAACCTGGCTGCTGAAGTTGGTACCACCATGGCCCAGGAACAGATGTGGAGAGGAGGTCATCTCTTGCCCCTGCCCCCTCTTCAGTACACTATTGTGGATTTGGCAGTGGCTCTTCCTATTCAGGGCCCAGGGAGCATGGACTGAAAAGAGACCCATTCTCAGGCTTCTATAGTGGTCCCACTGAATGCTAAAGGACACTGGGGGAAAGAGTTTTTTGTACTTCTCCATACCTCTGTACCCATCTCTACCTGCCGGCTATTGCTCTTAAGTGCCACCTATTGGACTGCAGCCTAATCTACACAATCAAACATAATTGCATTGCTATGACAAGCTACATCTGAAAAAACCGCTGCATGAACTTATCTGCAATTGAGAAATCAGTACAAAACCTTGGAACCCTGAAAGCACACAGAAATAGAGCCAATCAATCATACATGGTCACATCCCCAAGGGTAAAAAGAATAAAAAATCAGAAGCCCCATTCATATGATAGTGGTTTTTTTTTGTTTGTTTGTTTGTTTTGTTTTTTTGTTTTTTTAGCTTCAACTTTCTCAGACGACAAGAAGCCACTGCAGGAACTCTGGAAATAATAATAATAATAAAAATCCAGAGTGTTTTATCACCTGCAAATGATCCGCTAGCTCCTAAGAAATAAATATTAACCAGAATGAAATGACAGATTTAAAATTCAAAATATAGCTGGCAAAAAAAATTAAATTAGATGCAAGAGAAAATGGAAACCAAACACAAAGAAAAATAATAAATGATCCAAGATCTAAAACACAACATAGCTATATAAAGAAATAAATAAGCAGGGCTTCTAGAATTGAAAATTTCAGTACAGGGATTTCAAAATACTTTTGGAAGCTTTAACAACAGAGAAGAACAAGCAGAAAAAAGAATTCAGAGATCACATACTCTGTATATGCATGTTGGGTGCATACACATTTAGAATATATAAATCTTGTTCTTGATTTGAGACTTTGATTCAACCCAGTCAGACAAAAATATTTTTAAAAAGAATTTTTAATAATAAACAAAACTTTCAAGAAATATAGGATTATGTAAAGGAAGAAAATACATCATTTGTTGGCATTACTGAGAAGACGATAAATTAAGAAACTTAAAGAGTATATTTGAGTATTTAATTCAGGAAAATGTCCCCTGTCTTGCTAGAAAGGTCAACAAGCAGATACAAGAAATCCACAGAATGACACCAAGATATTATACAAGATGACCATCCCCAGAAGACTATCCAAGGTACATGCAAAAAAGAAAAATAAATCTTAACGATATTGAGCAGTCACCTTATGAGATAGAAGAGATTGGAAATCCATTTTCAGCATCCTTAAAAAATGCTAGTCAAAAATTTCATATCCTGCCAAAATATGATTCATCAGTGAAGGTGAAATAAAGTCTTTCTCAGACAAGCAATCACTAAGAGAATTTGTCATCACCAGATCAGACTTACAAGCGTTGCTTAGGGGAGTTCTAAACATGAAAACAAAAGAATGATACTTCCTACCACAAAGACACACATAAACATATATCCAAAGGACACTATAGGGCAACTATTAATTGAGACTACAAAGAAATTAGCTAACAACACTATGACAGGAACAAAACCTCACATATCAATATTAACTTTGAACATAAAAACAGACTAAATGCCCCCATTTAAAAGAAAGACAGTGACAAGTTTAATTTTTAAAAAAGCATTCTTATTCTGTCTGCAAGAGATCTATCATGCAATGACATCTATAAGTTCAAAGCAATGGGATGGAGAAAAAACTATAATGCAAGTACAAAATTTAAAAACAGCAGGGCTTACTACTCTTGAGTCAGATACAGTAATGATAAAGAGTTGAATTCAAAAAGTTGTATCTATTCTATGTGTATATGCACCCAACATTGGAGCACCCAGATTTATAAAACCATTAGATCTAGACCTAATAAAAGACACTAATGGCCACATAATAATAGTGGAAGACTTAAATAATATAATAACAGCATGAGAGAGATCATTGAAGCAGAAAACTTACCAAAAAATTCTGTAATTAAATTTGACATTTGAACAATTAGACCTAATAGACATCTAAGGAATACTTCACCCAACAGTCCCAGAATATATATTCTTCTCATCTGCACGTGAAACTTGAAGAGTGACAACGTGCTTGGTTATAAAATAATTCTCAGTAAATTTTAAAAAATAGAAATTATAGAAAATATCTTCTTAGATCACACTGGGTTGAAAATGGAAATTAACACCAAGTAGAATCTAAAGCTATACAAATTTTTGAAAACTAAACAACTTACTCCTGGATGGCTTTGGGATAAAAAATTGAGGCAGAAATCAAAAAGTTCCTTGAAACAAAGAAAAATAGAGACACACTATGCCAAATTTCTTGGAATATGGTGAACTATATTTAACCAGAGAAGTATATAGCAATAAATGCCTATGTGAAGAAGGTAGAAAGACCTCAAGTTAATAACCTAAGATTACATATATAGGAACTAGAAAAAGAGGAAATACCTGAATCCAAAGCTAGCAAAATCAAAGAAATAACAAAAAGCAGAGCAGAAATGAATGAAGTTGCAGTCCCCCAAAACCATACAAAGGACCATGTAAACAAAAGCAAGTTTTTTGAAAGGCTAAACAAGATTGATAGACTGCTACTGGATTTAAAAAATTAAAGAGAGAAGTTTCAAATGAGCACAATCAGAAATAACAAAGGAGATGTTACAACTTTTCCCACAAAAAAAAAATTTCTCAGAGACTACTATGAAAATTTCTATGCACACAAATTAGAAAATCTAGAAGGAATTTATACATTCCTGGAAACATGCAACCAACCAAGATTAAACTAAAAAGAAATAGCAATCCCAAGTAGACAAACAGCAAGTAATAAAACTGAATCAGTAAGAAAACCCTTTTAACTAGAAACAAACACAAACAGACCAAAAAAACACAAACCCTTGAACCCCATGGATTCACAGCCAAATTCTAGCAAGTGTACAGAGAGAACCTGGTACTAATCCTATTGAAGATATTCCTAAAAATCAAGGAGGAGAAGTTCCTCCATATCTCATTCTATAAATTAGTATCATCCTGATACCAAAATCTGTCAGACATATCAATCAACAAGAAAAAAAAATTCCAATTCCATTAAAAAGAGTGCAATGGATATGAACAGACACTTCTCAAAATAAAAAAACACACACACAAGTGACCAACAAACACATGAGAAAATGCCTAACATCACTATTAATCACAGATATTTAAATTAAAAGCGCAATGAGATACAATCTCACACCAGTCAGAACAGCTATCATTAAAAAGACAAAAATAACAAATGGTGAGGTTGTAGCAAATAGGAAATGCTCATACACAATTTGTCATAATGTAAATTTGCTCAGCTCTTGTGGAAAGCAGCTTGAAGATTTCTCAAAGAATGTAAAGTAGAATTACAATTTGACCCAATAATCCCTTACTAGGTATAAATTCATGAGAAAATTAATAGTTCTACCAAAAAATCACATGCCCATGCATGTTGACAGCATTGTGCACAATAGCAAAGTCTTGTAATTAACCTAGGTGCCAATCAACAATTGATTTTATACATAAAGTGTGTTTCATATACACCATAGAATACTGTACAGCCATAAAAAACAAAATCAAGTTTTTTTTTTTTCATCAGTGTGGATGCAGTTGGAGGACATTATCCTAAAGAAAACTAACGTAGAAACAGAAAATCATATATTGCATGCTCTTACTTATAAGTGGGAGCTAAATTGGGTTCACCTAAACATAAAGATGGGAATGATAGACAATGGGGACTCTAAAAGGAAGGTGGGATGGATGAGGGCAAGGCCTGAAAGACTTTTTTTTTTTTTTTTTAAGTGAAAGCAAGTTTATTAACAAAGTAAATGAATGAAAGAACAGCTACTCCATAGAGCATCCCTGAGGCTTGCTGGTTGCCCATTTTTATGGCTATTTCTTGATTATATGCTAAACAAGGGTGGACTATTTATGCCTCCCCTTTTTAGATAATGAACTTGTCAAAGGCCTTTAAACCAGAAAAACTTCTCATTGGGTACTACATTAACTATCTGAGAGACATGATCAATAGAAAGCTATAACTCAGCAACACAATGTACCTTTGTAACAAAAATGCACATGTACCATCTGAATCTAAAATAAAAATTAAAAACTTTAAAATGTTTTCATTGAAAAGCCCCAAAGAAAAAACATTTACAACATATCTGGACTACTAGAAGAATTCTCAGCAGAAACCTTGCAGGCAAGGAGAGAACACAATGATACATTCAAAGAACAGGAGAAAAAACCTGTTATCCAAGAATGCTATATCTTGCAAAGCTATTTTGCAGAAATGAAGTAATAATAAAGAGAAGTAAATGCTGAAGGAATTTATTGCCACTAGATTGACCTTTCAAGAAATGCTTACTGAACTACAACAATTGATAATAAAATGATTATAGTGACTATCATGAAAACACATGAAAGTTTAAAACTCACCAGCAGAGATAAATTCATAAATCAAGCTTAAAATACCCCAGTGATGTAATAGTGCCACGTAAATCTCTTAATTCTTTAGTATAAGGGTTTAAAGTACAAATGATCAAAAACAACAGTTGCAATTAGTACCCAAGAAACCCACAATAGCTAAAGAGATAAATTAAGACAACAGAAATATAAATTGTAGGGGATAGAGGAAAAGTCTAGAATGTTTACATTTGACCAAAGTTCTGGGACTCTCAGCTTCAGAAAGCTTACTATCACTACAATATTCTTTAAGCTTCCTCCATGTTAATTTCAAAAATAAAAATAAATATTAGAAGATAAACAAACAAAAAAGGACAATGGGAAACAGCTTAAAACCACTGAAACCACCAAACCACTGAGGCAAATAACCAGATAGGAAGAAAGGAACAAAACAGCCAGAAAATTAACAGAATGGCAGGACTAATGTTCTTGTCGATCAATAACCTTGACTTTAAATGGATTAAATATATTAATTAAAAGAAACAAAGTGGCTGAATATATAAAATAAAACCCAACTATATTCTGCCCACAAGAGACTAACCTCACTGTTAAATGCACACAGATTGAAAGTGAAGGAAAAGACATCTGAATTGGAAAGGAACAAGTCAAAATGTATTTTTTTTTCTTGCAGAGGACATGTTCTTATATATAGAAATCCTAAAGACACCACCAAAAATCTTTTAGAACTAATAAATAAAGTTGCATGATACATATAAAAATCAGAAGCATTTCAACATATAAATGTCAGAAACATTTCTATATAATAATAGTGAATTACACAAAAATGAAGTCAAGCAAACAATTTCAATTATAATACGTAAAAAACAAAATATACCTAGAAATAAACTTAACCAAGTAGGTGAAAGATATCTTCACTGAAAACTATAAAACTTTAATAAATGTAATTGAAAAGAATAAAATAAATGAAATAATATTTTGTGTTCATTGAAAGGAAGAATTAAAATATTGTAAATGGCCACACTAAAGTAATATACAGACTTACTGCAATCCATATTAAATACCAATGACCTTCTTCACAGAAATCGAAAACAAAATCCTAAAATTTATATGGAATCACAATAGACCTTTAATAGACAAAAAAATCCTGAGCAAAATGAACAAATTTTGAGACATCACACTATCCACTATTAAGAAATGTATCCCAAGCAGCATAGTTCTAGCATAAAAATAGACACATAGACCAATAGACGAGAATAGAAAGCGTAGAAATAAATTCAGGTACATACAGCTAACTGATTTTTGACAAAGTTGCCAAGAATACACATTAAGAAAAAGGCAATCTCATTAATAAGTAGTACAGGAAAAACTATATCCACATCCAGGAGAATGAGGGTGGACACCTACTTCTCAACCTTATGCAAAAACTAACTCAAATTGGATTAAAGAGTAAAGAGTTAAAAGAAAAATCTGAAACCATCAAACTACTAGAAGAAAACACATGGGAAAATGCTTCACAACATTGAATTTAGGCAAAGAGTTTTAAATAATACCTCAACAGCACAAGCAATAGAATAAAAAATAGGCAGAATGAATTATATCAATTAAAAAGCCTTTGCATAGCACAGGAAACTGATAACAGAGTGAAGAGAAAACCTATAAAATAGATTTTACCACAGGTATCTAGGGATTGCAAATATATTTGCAAATTATATCTGTGACAAGGTTTTAAAATCCAGAATATATAAAAAATTTGAAACAACAACAACAACAAAAATATTTATTTAAATGAGCAAATTACCTTAATAGATATTTCTCAAAGAAGCCATACAAAAGGCCAACAGTTACATGAGAAATTTTCAACATCACTAATCATCAGGGAAATTCAAATAAAAACAACAAGAAGATATCATCTTACCCTAGTCATGATGGGTATTATAAGAAAAAAAAAAAAGGAAAGGAAAAAAGTGTTAGAGAGGATATGGAAAAAAATTAGAAACCTCTACACTGCTGGTGAGATTGAACTAGCACAGCAATTATAAAAAACAGTATGGAGTTTCCACCCAAAACTAAAAACATAACTACCATATGATCCAGCAATCCCACTATTAGGTTGGTGTTCAGAAGAAATAAAAGCAAGATGTTAAATATATATCTGCATTTCCATGTTTATTGCAGCATAATTCACAATAAGGAAGATACGGAATCAACATAAGTGTTGAAAAATGGATGAGTGAATAAAGAAACTGTGTATACATACACAATGGAATACTGTTCAGTGCAAAAAAAAAAAAGAAATTCTGTCAATTTATGAAAACATGGATGAACCTAGAGGGCATTATGTGAAGTAAAATAAGCCAGACTCATAAACATCACATGATCTCACTCATATGTGCAATCCGAAAAAACAAAAAAGTTTGATATCATGGGAACAGAAGTAGAGAGGAAAACAGTGGTTACCAGAGCAGGGATTAGTCAGCAGGTAGAAAGCTACAATTCAATGGGAGGATTAAATTCTGGCATTATTTTTTTACATTAAGGTGACTATTGTTAACAGTAAAATATTGTATATTGTATACCACAAAATAGCTGGAAGAGAGGCTTTTGAATGTTCTCATCACAAAGAACTAATAAATGCATGAGGTTGTGGATACACCAATTACCCTCATTGGATAATTATACAACATAGACATGTATCAAAATATCAAATTGTATACCATAAATATGTGCAATTACAAAGTGTGAATTAAAAATAAATTTAAAATTTTTAAAAAGGAAAGGGTAAAGTCTCAAATAAAAAAATCTTAGCTTCCACCTCATGAAACTAGATAAAAGAGAAAAACCAACCCAAATAAATCAAAAGGGAGAATAATACAGAAATTGAAAACAGGCAAACAATAGAAAAGAATTTTTAAAAATCTGATGTTTTTTTAAAGAGCAATAAAATTGTCAAATCTCTAGCAAGTATGACAAGGAACAAAAGTGTATATGAATATAAATAAAACAGAAGATTTCAATATGAATCCTGAAGACATAAAAATAAGGAAAAATTATAAACATGGCAAAACACATAAATTTGAATAATTAGGCAAAACGTATCCATTCCTTGAGAAACAAAACTACCACAACTTATTCAATTTGAAATAATGCATTTTTAATATTTCAATTACTATAATTATTAATGACCTTTAATTGGTATTTTAAGGCTCCCCACAAAAAATCAACTAAAGATAATTTTACTGGAGAAATCTATCAAACATATACAGAAAAATTAACCATTTCCAATTTATTTAAAAAGCTAGTATTATTTTGATATAAAAACAAAACAAAAAATACAAGAAAATAAAACTATAGATCAATATCCTTCATGAATATAAATGTAAAAGTCCTTAACACATATAAGCAAACAGCATTCAGCAATATAGAAAAGATAATTATCCACCATGACCAAAGGTAAGTTTGATCTAGGTATGCAAGGCTGGTGCAGTATGAAAAAATCAATTAATGTAATCCATCATATTAAGAGCCTAAAGAGAAAATATCACACAAACACATCAATCAATGCAAAGAAAAGCATTTGAGAAGATTCAATGCCCATTCATGATACTCTTAGGAAAATAGGAAAAGAAAAATTCATATTTAAGTTACTTTAAAATTATCTACACAGAACTACCTCCAGCATTATTCTTAATAGTCTAATACTACAGAGAACTATCTCTAGCGTTATTCTTCATAGTCTAATACTAACTGTTTTCTGTTAAGATTATGGATGATTCAAGGTTGTCCACTCTAACAATTCTCATTTTCATTCAACATAGTAATAACAGTCCTGGACAGTTCAGTGAGGCAAGTAAAGAAAATAAATGACATATAAATCATAAAAGAAGAAATAAAAATATCCTTATTTGGGATGATATTATTGTCTACCTACAATACTCCAAGGACTCTACCAGAAAAAAAAAAAAACAAAAAAAAAAACCCTCATAGAATGTATCAGTAATTTCAACAGGCCAGTAGGATATAAGTAAAAGATCCAAAAATCAATCGTATTTTTATGTGCTAGCAATGAGCATGTAGACAATAAAATCTAAAATACAGTATCACTTACAGTAACTTAAAGAGTGAAATACTTAGATGTAAGTCTTATGAAGCAAGTACACAATTTGTATATGGAAATGTACACAAAGGAGAAGACAGAAATAAAAAAGGTCTAAATAAATGGAGAGACATACTGTCTCAGTCTGATTGTGCTGCTATAACAAAGCAACACAGACTGGGTAATTTATAAATAACAGAAATTTGTCACAGTTCTGGAGTCTGGGGAGTCGAAAATGAAGGCATCTGCTGTTGAGGGCCCAGTGTTTCTGCTTCCAAGATGGTTTCATGTTGTGCTGTTATCCAGAGCAAAAACATGCTGTGTCCTCACATGGTGGAAAGAACAGAAGGGCCCCAAAAAAGTGAATGTCCTCCATAAAACCCTTTTATAAGAAAAGCACCTCATCTCATTCATGGATATGAAGCCCTCATGACTCAATTGCCTCCCAAAGGCCATATCTCTCAACAACATTACATTGGGGATCAATTCTGAAAGATGAAAAATACTCAAACCATAGCACATAATATGCCCAATGATTGTTAGACTCAACATAATAAAGATGTCTATTTTACCCCAAATTGTATGTAGGTTAAATATAATTACTAGAAAAATCCCAAAATGTTTTCTCAAGAGTATAGAAAAGATTATTCTAAATTGAATATGCAAAGGAAAAAGACCTAGAATAGCTAAAAACTATTTGAAAAAGAATGCAGTGAGAAGAACCAGTGTTCTTGACTTCAAGGCTTATCATATACAGTGATAAAGTCTGTGCTGTTGGCTGTGATTTGACACATATCAGTAAAACACAATAGCGAACCCTAAAACAAATCTGCACAATTATACTTATTTGATTTTTCAAAGAAGTGCAAAATCAATTCAATGGAGGAAGGGTATTCTTTTCAACATATGATGCTGGAGAAACTGGACATTCATAGGCAAAAAAAGGAAATGAATCTTTACCTGTTTCATACCTTATATAAAAATGAACTAAAAAATGGATCATGGACTTAAATGTAAAATGTAAAACTATAAAACATTTAGCAAAATGCATATGAAAAAATTTTTTGAATCTAGGGCTAGGCAGAGTCCTTTAATTTTGTTCCAAAAACATGCTCCATGAAAAATTAATAAATTAGTCTTTATGAAAATTAAAACTTTTGCTTTGTGAAAGACCCTGTTAAGAGACTGAAAAGACATGCTAAAAAACTGGGGAAGATATTAGCAAAGCACATATATGACAGCGAACTAGCATCTAGAGTATTTAAAGAACTCTACAAACTCAAAAGCGAAAATGTAAAAAATTCAATTCGAGTGTAGGCAAAAATCATGAAGATGCATTTTACTGTAGATATACAGATGGTAAATAATCACACGAAGAGCTGCCAAACACCATTAACCATCAGGGAAATGAAATTTAAAAACACATGAGATATCACGAAACACACCTAACATAATGACTATAATAAAAAATCATGACAACATCAAATGCTGGCAAGGATGCAGAAAAACTGAATCACTCATCCCAACTGCAAATGGGAATAAAAATGTTACAGTCACTTTGGAAAAATGTTTGGCAGTTTCTTACAAAATTAAACGTTCCTTCTTTTGAGAAATGTATATTCAAGTCATTTACCTATTTTTTAAATCAAATTATTTATTTTTGTTATTGAATTTTTTAGTTTTTTTATATATTCTGAATATTAATCCCTTGTCAGCTGCATAGCACACAAATACAGCTAATCCTTGAATTGTATGGGTTTCAACTGCACAGGTCTACTTATATGTAGATATATTTTTCAATAAATATATTGAACACTCTTTTGGTGACTTGAAACAATTTGAAAAAAAAAAAACTCAGTCAAACTGCAGAACCTAGAAATAGTTACATCATGAATGCATAAAATATATGTAGATATTAATCTAGTTTATTGTGCACTACCATGAAATATACACAAATTCATTATAAATTGAAATTTATCAAAACTTAAGCACACGAACACTAACATATCATAAACAACATAATTTTCAGTTGAGAGAAATGTAAACAAGCATAAAGATGCAGCGTTGTTATAACTACATAAAACCAACTGTAGTACTTACTGTACTACTGTATTAATTTTGCAGCCACCTCCTAGTGACCTCAAGTTCTGTGATAATCCCCTTAAAATGCAATGTGATGCTCATCATCTGCATATGAGTAGTTCATCTCTCCAGTAAATTGTGTATAGCAGTAAAAAGTGATCTCTTACAGTAAAAAGAGATAAAAATTTAATTTTTTATCACATTTAGTGCAACACTATAAATCTTGCATAACACCATTGGAGATTCATATGAAGTGTAATTAGTGATACTGGAAGTGTTTTCAAGAATCAGAGGAAAGTCATGTCATTATAAGAAAAGGTTGATTTACTTGATGTACCCAGCAGATTGGGACCTGCAGCTATAGTTGCCTACCATTTCACACAGATGATCCATCTTGTAAAACAAAAAATGTAAACTTGCAGAATCTATAAATACAATACAGTATTGTAAATGCACTTTCTCTTTCTTATAATTTTCTAAATAAAATACCGTTTTCTCTAGCTAACCTTGTCGTAGGGATGCAGTATATAGTGCATATATCATATGCACTATGTGTTAATTGACTGTTTACGTTATCAGTAAGACTTCTGGTCAACAGTAGGCTATCAGTAGTTAAGTTTTAGGGGAGCCAAGTCAATTGTAGATTTTCAGTTGCACAGGAGGTGGGAGTCTGGCACCCCTAATTGCTGTTGTTCAAGGATCAACTGTATTTTCTCCCATTCTATACGTTGTCTTTTCACACCATTAATGGTTCCCTTTGCTGATTAGATGCTGTTTAGCTTGATATTTCATTTGTTCAATCTTGCTTTTGTTGCCTGTGCTATTGCGGTATTCCTCAATAAATCTTTATTCATAAATCAATGTTCTATAACATTTTTCCAATTTTTCTACTAGTTTCATAGTTTGAGGTCTTAGATTTAAGTATTCAATCCAATTTGAGTTAATTTTTTATATGGCAAGATGTAGGAATCTGGTTTCATTGCTCTGCATGTAGATATTCAGTTTTTCTGGGATGTTTAATCAATGAGACTGTCCTTTACCCAATGTAAGTTATCAGTGTGTTTGTAAAAAAAACAAAAAATTAGATGGTTGGGTTCTCTGTTTTTGTTCCATTGATCAAAAACACAAATACTGCATAATATCAAGGATATGTGAAATCTAAATATTTCATCTCATAGAAGTAGAGAGTAGAATGGTGGTTATCAGTGGCTGCAGAAGGAAAGAGTGATAGGGGAGGAGGGATTGTTCAATGGGTACAATGTTACAGTTAAATAGAATAAATAAGTTTTCAGGTTCCATTGCACAATATAGAGAGTATAATTAACAATATCATATTGTAGATTTCAAAATTGCTAGAAGAGAAGATTTTGAATGTTGTCACCACAAAGAAATGATAAATATTTTAGGTGATTGATATAATAAATATCCTGATTTGATCATTACATAATCTATAAAATGTACAAAAATGTTAAATACAATGAATAAAATACAGGAAAAACAATGTATAAAATATCAAAATATCACACTGTATTCACAGTTGGTGTGACTACAAAATGTTAATATGAGGAATTCTTATGGTGATGGAACTATTCTGTATGTTGACTGTATTCGTGTCCATATCATAGTTCTAATATAGTAGATTTTGAAGATGTTACCATTGGGACAAACTTGGTAAGAGATACTTGGAATCTCTCTGAATTGTCTTTTAAATCTGTATGTGAATCTACACTTATCATAAAATTAAATATTTAATTAAATATATTTTTAAATAGTGCTTAACTCAAGGGTTACATGCTATACAAACATTATTTTTCAATTGACAAATGATTAAATGTGTTTATGTGGCATATGTGATGTTTTAATACATGCATATATTGCAGAAACAATAAATCAGGCTAACATATAAATTACCTCTCCTGCTTGTTACTTTTTTGTGACAAGAATGTTTAAAATCTACTCTTTTTGATCAAGATTTTTTGATATAGCATGAACTTTCTCCATGAAAAAGAAACAGAATAGTAAGGAGGTATATCTCAAATAGATTGTGTAGAAGAGAGTGCCAGGATTTATCAGAGAAGTGACAAGAAATACCAAAAGGAAAAAGAAGGTTTGAGGTAGCTTGCCAGGGCAGGGGATGGCTGAGAGCCAGGAGATGCTCCTGGATCTCCTGGATGCAGGAAATCAGTAAGACAGGACTCTCCAGGGATCCACACTCCAAAACGGGCTTTTACAATCTTGGCTATAGGAGAAATCCTTGATCCACTAGGGCCTCATTACTGACATACAGAGCTACCTAAAGATTGCACAGAGACATATCTCCAGTAAAAGAACCCACACAGAATCCCACAGGCACTGAAATCTACAGCAGCTTCAGATGGGTGCCATTTTGAGATCCAAGCCAAAGACATGACTGCAGTCACTGCACTGGTCTAAGGAGTGCTGGGTATTCCCACAGACCCCTGGAAGGATTCCTACCACTTTGCTGCTGTTGAGACTGAGACATGCGTGGACTGCATGCCCCAGTTTTCTGCCGATGTTGCTTGCCTGGGAGGGGCTTCACCACCTTTGGTCCCAGGCCCAAGGCATCATTTTGAGAGTGTAGTGTTGGGTTGTGCCCTACCCTTAGGCTGGTTTTGGTGGACACAGCTGTAGCCACCACATGGCCAAAGAGGGACAAAGAAACCTGGCTTTCCTACACATATTTAGGACAATACTCACTGTGTTTAATGGGCTTCTGTGAGATAAAGACACAAGCAAACCATTCTCTCCATGGCTTCTTGCTCATTCTGCCTGCCTACCAGTGGCCCCACACTTCTTGTTGCAGACCTAAAGCATCATATTGATAGTTTAATACTGGAATAAGCCCACCATCAGTCCAAGTTCAATATGATATGACTGTAGCTGTTGCCTAGCTGTTATGAAACAGACAAAACAGAAAACCTTCTTTTGTGAAACAGGAAAAACAGATTTTTTATGCATATCTAAGACAGTACCCACTACCCTGCAGTGGACTACTGTGAGACTGAAATAGAAACATACGGCACTCCCCAAAGCTTCTTGCCCATGCTGATCACCTAAAGAGGCTGTGTTGTCTATGGTCACAGGCCCACAGATGATGACCATTTGAGAGTTTACTGCAGAGCTGTGTCCTTCCCTTGGGCTGACGTTGAGGTGACGTGGCTGCAAGCACGACCTAGCTGGTGGAGAGACAGGAGATGGTAAGCTCTCCTAAGGACACTGAGGACAGTACCCACTGCCTTACTACAGGCATGTGTGGGACTGGGGACAAGGCTTACCAATATACCACAGCTATCAGCAACACCAGCATAGATTGTGTGTGTTCTAGTATATTGCTCTGCCACTGTTACTACCATTACCCACAGCACACCACCTAGTCAGGGTTCTGAGATACTGCCCACACTCCAGCCCACCACTCCCGCAACTAAATATCTAAGCAACCTGGGGGCCCAATAATCAGCCCTTCACGACCCACTAACATCAGAGCCAGCATAAGCTGTTTTTGGTCTTAAAAACAGGCATACTTAGCTTTCTGCTGCCACCCCCAGGGCACAAGAACTGGCTCAGTTGGTATTCAAGTTCCCATCACAACTTCCCCATGGTGTTAAACAAATGTACTGTAAGCTGCTGAAAAAAAAAAAAAAATCCAGATACCACTGATCCCATGTACTGCTGAATAAATCATACAGAGATCACGTTATTGCAGGAATCCAAAATCAAAGCCAAAATGTCCTGCTCAACCAATAATTAGAATTGGAACAAACAATAGCTACTACTAATGTGCAAATGTTAGTGAAAGGACATAGGAAACATGTAAAAGCAGGGCATTATGACACCACTAATGTTTCACAACACGTGTCCAGCAATAAATTCTAGTCAAGAATTCATCAAAATTTCAGATATAAATACAAAATATTGATTTTTAAGAAGTTCAATAAGATGTAAGAGAAACATGAAAACTAATACAGAAAAAAAAAACAGAAAATCAATTCAAAATATAAATGAGAAATTTACCAAGGAGATATCTTTTTAAAAAATTTTTAAAAACAGAATGTCTGAAAATAAAAAAAAAATTCATTGAGTTGCAGGAAATACGAAATATATCACAAAGCTTCTGTAATAGAATAGAGCAAGCAGAAGAATCTCAGAACTTGAAAATGGGTCAGTCAGAAAATTTTTAAAGACAACACAAATAAACAAAGTCTTCAGAAATTTGGGAGTCAATAAAGTGACCAAACTTGCAAAATATTGGTATTTCTGTGGAAGCAGAGTGATCAAAAATTTTGAAAATCTATCTGAGGAAATAATCAACAAAAACTTTCTAAGCCTAGCCAGGGAGTTCGACATCCAGATACAGGAGGCCCAGCGATGTGCAGTATAAAATACATTGTAAAAGGTCTTAAACTTGGCATATTATAGTCAGAATGTCTAAATTCAAAGTGAATTAAAGAATTTTAAAATTAACAAGAGAAAAGTGTTTGGTAACCTATAAGGGAAGCTCCGCCAGACTAACAGCAGAATTTTTGGCAGAAACTTTACAGGTCAAAAGAGAATAGCACTACATTTGGAAGTGCTGAAAGGAAAAAAAATCTACTCTCCACCAAGAATTTTAAGTCCTGCCAGAATAAGCTTCATAAATAGAAGAAAATTAGTCTTTCCTAGGCAACCAAAGGTTAAGAAAAATTGTCATTGGTAAACCTAACTTACATGACATGATCAAAGGAGTCTTAAATATGAAAGGTTGATATTTACAATCTCAAAACACATAAAAACATAAAACTCACAGGTTTTATAAATCAGTAACCAGAGAGGAATAGAAAGAAATCAAATGCTGACATTACAGAATATGATCAAACCACTAAGACGAAAAGGGAAAAATAAACAAATAATTTACAAAACAATGTGGACACGACTAATAATATCACAGGAATAAAGCCTCACATATTAATATTAACCTTGAATGTAAGTAGATATAATGCCACATTTGAAAGATATAAATTTGCAGAACAGATTTAAAGCACATGATCCAACTATATGCTGTTTAGATAAAACTCACTTTACCTCTAAAGGCATATATATAAAAGAAATAAAGGATAGAAAAAGATATTCCATGCATATGAAACCCAAAGCAGGCAGGAGTAGCTATACATATATCAGGTAAAACACACTATAGATAAAAAATACTACAATAAAACAAAGAAGGTCATTTTATAATGTTAAAGCAATCAATCAAATTAGAGGTGATAACAACTTTAAATACATATACACCTAACATTGAAACAACCAAATTTCACAAAACAAATATTACTAAACCTAAAGAAAGTGATAGACAGTAATACAAGACTAATGTGGGCCTTCAATGCCCCTCTCACAGTACTGGACAGATCATTGAGACAGAAAATTAACAAATAAACATTGGACTTAAATAGGATTTTAGACCAAATAGACTTAATAGACTTAACAGGCATTTATAGAATATTCTATCCAAAAAGTATAGAATATACATTATTTTACTCAGCACACAGAACATTCTCCAAGACAGATCAAATGGTTGCCAATGTAATAATTTTTAACAAATTTGTGAAAATCAAAATTATGTCAAGTATATTCTTAGGCTATAGTAGAAAAAAGCTAAAAATCAATATCAAGAGGAACTATGGACACTATACAAATATATAAAAATTAATAACATTCTCCTCAATGTTTATTGCATCAATGGAGAAATTAAGACACAAATTGAAAACATTTTTTAAATGTAGGAAAATGAAAATACAACATACCAAAAATTGTAGGATACAACAAAAGTCATGCTAAGAGAAAAGGTTATAGCATTAAGTGCCTATATCAAAAAGGTAGGAATACAACAAATTAGTAATGTAACATAGAATCTCAAGTAACTAGAATAAAAAGAACAAATCAAGCTCCAATTTAGCAGTAGAAAAAAAATCAGAATAGAACTAAATGAAATAGAGACAAAAATAAAACAATACAAAGGATTACCAAACTGAAACAAAGAATGCATAGTGAGACTGAACCAGTATTTAAAAATATCTTCATAAAATGTCTCCCAACAAATAAAAGGGCAGGACCAGATCAATACTATTTCTCAACTGAATTCTATCAGACATACAGAGAAGAAGAAATACCAATCTTTCTGAAGTTTCCAAAAACCTGAGAAGGAGGACATTCTCCCTAACTGATTCTATGATGCTAGTATCACTGTATTAGTCCATTCTCATACTGCCATAAATACCTGAGACTGAGTAATTTATTACAAAAAAAGGTTTAATTTGTTCGTGGTTGCACAGGCTATTCAGGGAGCATGTATTGGGAAGCCTCAGGAAACTTATAATCATGGTGGAAGGTAAAAGGGAAGTATGCATATCTTACATGGTCAGAGCAGAAGGAAGACAGAGAAGTGGGAGATAATACACACTTTTAAATCGCCAGATCTCGTGAAAACTCACTCACTATCACAAGAACAGCAAGTAGAAAATCTGCCCTCATGATCCAATCACCTGCCACCAGGCCACTCCTCCAACACCGGGGATTAAAAATAAACATGAGATTTAGGTGAGGACACAAATCAAAACCATATCATTGTGCCCCGACCCCTTCTAAATCTCATGTCCTTCTCACTTTGCAAAATACAATTATCGCTTCTCAACAGCCCCCCAATTCTTAATTCATTTTAGCATTAACTCAGAATCCACAGTTCAAAGTATCATCTAAGACAAGGTAAGTCCCTTGTATCTTTGAGGCTTAAAACAAAACAGAACAAAACAAAAAACAAGTTAGTTACTACCACGATACAATGGGAGTATAGGCATTGGCTAAATATTTCCATTGTTAATGGGAGAAATTGGCCAAAACAAAGGAGCTATAGGTCCTCTCAAATCTGAAGCCAAGCAGGGCAGTTATTAAATCTTAAAACTCCAAAGTAATCCCCTTTGACTCCATGTCTTGCATCCAGCACATACTGATGCAAGGGGTGGGCTCACAAGGTCTTGGTCAGCTCTGACCTTGTGGCTTGGCAGGGTATATTCCCGGCAGCTGCTTTCATGGGCTGGCATTGAGTGCCTTTGACATTTCCAGGCACACAGTGTTGATGGATCTATCATTCTAGGGTCTGGAGGAAGGTGGCCCTCTTTTCACAGCTCCACTAGGCAGTGCCCCAGTGGGCACTCTGTGTCAGGGCTCCAACCCCACATTTTCCCTCTGCACTGCCCTAGAAGAGGTTCTCCATGAGGGCTCTGCTCCTTCAGCAGACATGAGGGCTCTGCCCCCACAGCAGACTTTTTTCTGGATATCCATGTGTTTCCATACATCCTCTGAAATCTAGGCAGAGGCTCCCAAGCTTCAACTCTTGCCCTCTGCACACCTGCATGCTTAACACCAAATGGAAGCTGCCAAGACTTATGGCTTGCATCTTCTAAAGAAGCAGCCTGAGAAATATCTGGGGCCCATTGTGTGACAGCTGAAACTGGAGTGTCTTAGAAATAAAGAGTAGTGTTCTGAGGTTGCACAGGACAGTGGGGCCCTGGTCCCAGCCCATGAAACCATTCTTTTCTCCTAGACCTCCAGGCCTGTGATGGGAGGGGCTGCTGCAAAGGTCTCTGAAATATCTTAAAGGCCTTTTACTCATTGTCCTTGCTATTAACATCTGATTCTTATTTATTCATCTAAATATCTACAGACGGTGTGAATTCCTCCCCAGACAATAGGTTTTTGTTTTCTAACATATGGCCAAACTGTAACTTTTCCAAACTTGTATGCTTTTCTATTCTTTTAAATATGAGTTCTAGATTTGTGTTATTTTCTTTGCTCATAAATATAAACATAGGCTGCTAGAAGCAGTCTTGCCACATCTTGAACTTTAAGCTGCTTACAGAGTTCTTCTGAGATGTATCCTAAATCATCATTTTCAAGTTCAAAGTTCCACAGATATCCAGGGAAGGGGCTCAATGCCTCCAATCTCTTTGCTAATGCATAACAATAGTGACCTTCACTCCAATTCCCAATAAGTTTCTCATTTTTATCTGAGTCCTCCTCAATCTGGACTTCATTGTCCATATCACTGTTAGCATTTTGCTCACAAAAATTAAGCAAGTCTCTAAGAAGTTACAAATGTTATCTCATCATTCTCTCTTCTTCTGAGGCCTCCACAATCTTCCAACCTCTTCCTATTACCCAGTTGCCAAGTTGCTTCCACATTTTCAGCTATCTTTATGGCAATACTCTACTCTTCACTACCAATTTTCTGTATTAGTCTATTTCTTTCATTGCTGTGAAGAAATACCTAAAACTGCGTAATTTATAAAAGCAGAAACTTCAATTGGTTCACAATTTTGCAGGCCAATTAAGCATGGATGGGGAGGCCTCAAGAAACTTGTCAATATGGTAGAAGGAGAAGGGGAAGCAGGCATATTTTACATGGCTGGAGGAGGAGGAAGAGCAGTGGGAGGTGCTACACACTTTTAAACTAGAAGATCTCATGAGAACTTAGTATATCTTGAGAACAGCAAGTGGGAAATTGAATCCCATGATCTGATCACCTTTCACCACACCCCTCCTCTAAAATTAAAGATTACAATTTGACATGAGATTTGGGCAGGGACACAAATCCAAACCATATCAATTACCGTGATACCAAAACAAGACAAAAAAGTAAACCTAAGAGGAATATCCCTGATGAACATTGACACAAAAATCCCCAACAAAATACCACCAAATCAAACTCAAAAACACCTTGAACAACCAATACATTATGGTCAAGTGGGTTTTATCCCAGTAATTCAAGAATAATTTCACTTATGCAAATCAATAAACTTTATATGTCACATAGAATAAAGGACAGAAACTATAGTAGATAAATATAGAAATAGTATTCCGCATCGCTTTATAATAAAAAAGCTCAACAAACTAGGAATAAAATGAACATATCTCAACATAATGCAGGCTGTATACAACAAACCCACAAGCAACATCACACAGAAAGAAGTAAAGTTGAAAACATTCCCTCTAAAAACTGGAACAAGACAAGGATGCCCACTTTTACCTTCTGATTTAACATAATAACATAAGTCCTTGCCATACAATCAGGCAACAGAACAAAAACCATCCAAATTGGAAAAGAAGTCAAATTATTCCTGTTTGCTAATGATATAATCTTACATCTAGAAAACTCTAAAATTTCCAACAAACCTCCTACATTTGGTAAATAATTAGTCAATTCAGTCAAATTTTATGATATAAAATTAGCAGTATTTTTATACACAAATCCCAATCTAGCTGAGGATCTAATCAATAAGACAATTCTACTTACAATAGCTACAAAAAATAAAACATCTGGAAATATAATTTAACCAAGGAAGTGAAAGTTCTCTAAAAGAGAAACTAATAAACACTGATAAAGAAAATAATAGATGACACAAACTGATGAAACAATATCCATTGTTTATAGAATACAACAATTGATATAATTAAAATACCATATCACCTAAATAAATGTGCAAGTGCAATGTAATCCCTATCAAAATATGAACATTATTTTTCACAGAACTAAGAAAAACAATTTTAAGTTCATGTGGAATCAAAAAAGAGCCCCAAAATAGCCAAAGGAATTCTAAGCAAAATAAGAAAAAGAAAGAAAGGAAGAAGGAGAGAGAGAAAGGAAGGAAGGAAGGAAGGAAGGAAGGAAGGAAGG
>NW_022437085.1:0-19775 GCF_009761245.1 Sapajus apella | reverse complement strand
AGAAAAAAGGAAAGAAGGAAGGAGAGAAGGAAAGAAGGAAGGAAGGAGGGAAGGGAAGGAAGGGAGGAAAGAAGGAAGGAAAGAAAGAAAGAAGGAAAGAAAAAAAAAAAGAGCAGGGAAAGAATCTGCAGACATCACACTGACTCACTTCAAATTATACTACAAAGCTACAGTAACCAAAACAGCAGAAAAAATATATTCTTTTCAATAAATGGTCCCAGAAAAACTGGATCGTCACACGGAAAAGAAGGAAAACAATGACCCATATCTCTCGTTATATACTAGAATCAATTCAAATTGGATTAAAGATTTATATGTAAGACATTAAACAGTAAAAACACTGGAAGAAAATCTAAAGAAATATCTTCTAACCATTGTTCTAGGCAAAGAATTCATGAGTAAGACATCAAAAGCAGAGGCAAAACATAATAAAAAATAGACAAATGGGACTTATTTAAACAAAAAGTCTTATGTATCACAGAAGAAATAATCGAGAGTGAGTAGGCAACCTGTGAAATGATACAAAATATTTGCAAACTATGCTTTTGACAGGGAGTAATAGCTAGAATTTACAAGGAACTCAAATGAATTCAACAACAAAAATAATTTTATTTAAATGTGGGCTAAGAATATAAATAGACATTTTTCATAAAAAGACAAATGTTTGAAAATATATGATAAATATTCAACATCACTAACCACTATATAAATGCAAATTAAACAACAATAATATATCACCTTACACCAGTCAAAATGGCTATTACTGAAGTTTAAAAGAATACAGATATTGGCAAAGATGCAGAGAAAGGGGAATGTTTATACACTTTTGGTGTGAATTTAAATTATTACAACCTCTATGAAAAACAATATGGATATTTCTCAAAAAACTAACAAGAGAACTACCATTAGATCCAGCTATCCCATTATGGGGTATTTACCAAAAGAAAAATAAATTATTAAATTAAAAAGACACTTTCACTTCTATATTTATTGCAGCACTACTCACAATAATAAAGTCATGGAATCAACACCTGTACATTAACAAAATTTGGATAAAAGTAATAATATATATGTTATTGATATACATTGATAATAAATTAATAACTATATATATATATATATTCAGCCATGATAAAGACTAAAATTATCTTTATTGCAGCCACATAGATAAAACTGGAGGACATTATGCTAAGTGAAATGACTCAGATACAGAAAGACAAATGCCACATGATCTCACTGATAAGCGGGAGCTAAATAATATGAGTACACATAGGAGAAGAGTGTGAAATGATGGATAATGGGGACTCGGGGGGATGGAAGTGGAAAGGGGTTGGTGAATACAATACGTATTGCTCCAATGATGGATGCATTTAGGGGCCTTACTTCATCTTAGTATGATATACTAATATAGCAAAATTTCACTTTTACTGTATAATTATATACAAATAAAAAGAAAGGAATACAATCTACTCTTTTAGACATTTTGAAATATACAACACATTATCATTAACTGTAGTCCACATGCTATGCAATAGTTCAATGAAGCTTATTTCTCCTGTTTAATTGAAACTTAATATTTTTGATCAACTCCTTTCTATTCCCTATCTCCCTTAACTGCCAGCCTCTGGTAACCATCTTTCTATTCTCTGTTTTTATGAATTCCAGTTTTTTAGATTTCAAATATAGCTGAGTTCAGGCAGTTTTTTTTTTTTTTCTGTGCCTGTTTTTTTCAGCTTAGAATAATGTTTTCCAGGTTCATCCATGTTGTCACAAATGATGCCTCAAATTTCTTCTTTCTATGGCAGTATAGTATTTCACTGTGTATATGTACTAATTTTTCTTTATCCATTCATCCTTTGTGGGTATTTAGGTTGCTTTCATATTTTCTACACGTGCCTAATATTGAGATGAACATGAAAGTGCAGATATATCTGTAAAGGATTTCAAGTTTTCTGGATATATACAAATAAGTGGGATTCCCTGATCATACAGTAATTCTATTTTTAGCTTTTGGAAGAATTTCTGTACTGTTTTTCTGTACGGATTTACATTCCCACTAACAGTTTACCTGAGTTCCATTTTCTCCACATCCTCACCAATACTCATTAACTTCCATCGTTTTGATAATAGCTACTCTAACAGGTATGTGGTAACAGCTCATTGTGATTTTAATTTGCATTTCACCAATGATCAGAGGTTTGAGAATTTTATCATATATCTGTTGGTCATTTCCATGTCTTCTTTTGAGAAATACTTCTGCCAAAATTTTAATCAGCATTTCTTTTCTTGCTATTGAGTTGTTAGAGTTTGTTATTTATTTTGGATATTAGACCCTTATCAGGTGTCAGATTACAGAACATTTTCTGATAATCCACAAGTTTTCTTTCCACTCCGTTTTTTCTCTTGTTGTATAAAAATGTTTTAATTTAGTGAAATCCTATTTTTCTATCTTTGCTTTTTTTGCCTGTGCTTTTGAGGTTCTAGCCAAAAATTCACTGCCGTGATTAATGTCCATCCATGTTAAATGTCCATCCATGTCACAGTAATGTGATAAGATACATATGATAATATGATAACACTTATATATATACATGGAGTGAGTTAAACATATGCCACCTTTATCTAAGGAAATTTTACAGTATCCATCACACTCTGTTTTCTTCTATATCTTAAGAAATTAATTTAAAATTGAGAGGCAGAGAAAGGTGGCAGAACAGAAGGCTCTCCTCATTGTACCCCCCACAATAAGGACACCAATTTAACAACTATCTACACACACACAAAAAAAAAAACCTTTCATGAGAATAAAAAAATTAGGTAAATCCTCATGTTACCTGGTTTTAACTTTGCATCCCTAAAAGATGCATGGAAGAGAAGGAAACAATAGTCTTGAATCACTGATACCACTTCTTTTGCATCCCCCAGCACTAACATTATGATACAGAGAGTCTTTCTGTGTACTGGGGGGGAAGAACACAGCAATTTTGATGCATTAGCCTCACTGGTGTTCTGTTAGAACAAGAAAAAAATAACAGATCAAACTCAGCTGATGCCCACCCATGAAGAAAACATGTAACCAGCCAATTCTCAGAGGGGAATTGCTGATGCCAGCAGTTGGAAACTGAGTTCCCACAAACCTTGTCACCAAGGGCTAAAATGCTCAGGGTCTCAAAGTAAACTCGAAAGGCAGTCTAGGCCACAAGGTCATTTGTATATCTAGCACTAGGCCCTGTTCTGGGCCCACCTTACAATCTTAGGTTAGCCCTAAGACTTACCTAAGATTGTAAGTCTTAGGTGAGTCCCAGGGCTGAACTGGGCCCTGACATAGTGGACTGGGAAGCAGGGGGGATGCCACCTACTGAAACACCAGCTGGGGCAGGTAAGAAAGTTACTTTCTTACCTATCCAGACTGCAGAGCTCACAGCTTCAAAAGAGATGCATTTCTTCCACTTGAGAAGAGGAATAGAGAGTACTTTGTCTTGCACCTTGGATACCAGCTAAGCCAAAGTAGGATAGGGGACCAGTCAGAACTGTGAGGTCCCCTTTCCAGACTATAGCTCCTGAATGACATTTCTAGACATTCCCTGCACCAGAAGAAAACCCATTGCCTTGAAGGGAATAACTTAATCCTGGAAGCATTGGTCACCTGATAACTGAAGAACTCTTGGGTCCTGAATAAAGAGCAGTGTTACCCAGGTACTATGTTGAGGGCCTTAGCTGAGTCTCTGAGGCTTCCTGACTTCAAGTGAGACTCGGCACATTACCAGTTATGGTGGTTACTAGACAAAACTTTTTCTGCTTGAGAAAAGCAGAGGAAAAATAAAGAAGACTTTGTTTGGCAAAGTACTTAATGTACTGGTTTGGCCACAGGGGATTTTGATTCTGGAACTTGACTCTTGGGCAGCATTTCTGGATCGCCCTGGGTCAGAGGAAAGCCTGATGCCTTTAAAGGTGAGTCTAAGGCCAGGCAACATTCACCACAAGCTGACTTAAAAGCCCCTTGGCCTTAAGGGAACTTTGGCACTAGTCTAGCACTACTCTTCATGGCCCGTAGTGGTGATGGCTATGAGTGAGTCTCTTCTTCCCTTGCAAAGGAAATGAAAGAAAGGAAAGAACTGCATCTTCTGGTTTGAGTGCCAGCCAGCTCAACCGCAGTACAATAGAAAACCAGGTAGATATTATGTCTGAGGCTTTTGGCTCTAGACATTAAGTTTCAGACAGCACATTTGGACCCACCTGGGGCCTGGGAGAACTCACTGCCCTGAGGGGAATCCATGGGTATTTCTGGATTTGGCCTCTATTGATTGTAGAGCCTGAGGGCTGAGGGACTGGAGCAAACATAGTCAGTAGCCAGGGAGTGGTTACAGCTGGCCTTGGTTGCAACCCACTGATATGATGGCTTCAGGTCTTAGCCAACACAGTGATAGTGGTGATGTCAACAGGGGTGCTTATGTCACAACATCCCTAGCTTCAAGTGGCTCAGAAGAGAGAGAGGGAGACAGACAAGACAGAAAGACCTGACTTCAAACTATACTACGGAGCCATATTAGTTTGTTCTCATGCTGTTATGAAAAAATACCTGAGACTGAGTAATTTATTTTTTTAAAATATTTTCTTTGTCTCACAGTTCCACATGGCTGTGGAGGTCTCAGGAAACTTACAATTATGGCAGCAGGCACCTCTTCATGGGGTGGCATGAGAGAGTAATTAGAATAGAGTGAAGGGGAAAGCCCCTATAAAACTATCAGATCTCGTGAGTACTCACTTGCTATCATGAGAACAGCATGAGGGAAATCATCTCAATGAATCAATTATATCCACCTGGTCCTGCCCTTGACACGTGGGAGTTATTACAATTCAGGGTGAGATTTGGGAGAGGACATAGAGCCAAACCACATCATTCTGCCCCTAGCCCTTCCCATATCTCATATCCTCACATTTCAAAACACAATCATGCCTTTCCAACAGTCCACCAAAGTCTTAGTGCATTCTAGCATTAACCCAAAAGTGAAAGTCCAAAGTCTCATCTGAGACAAGGCAAGTTTCTTCCAACTAAGATCCTGTATAACTGAAAGCAAGTTAGTTACTTCCTAGATACACCAAGGGTACAGGTATTAGGTAAATACACCTGTTTCAAATAGAATAAATTGGCCAAAACTGAGGGGCTAAAGTCCTTATGCAGGTATGAAACCCAACAGGGCAGTTATTAAACCTTAATATTCCAAAATGATATTCTTTCACTCCGTATCTCACACCCAGTTTATTTTGATTCAAGAAGTTGGCTCCCATGGCTTTGGCCAAGTCTACCTTGTGGCTTTGCAGGGTACAATCCCCTCCAGGCTGCTTTCATAGGCTGGCATTGAGTGTCTGTGGATTTTGCAGGCAAAGGGTGTAAACTGTAAGTGGATCTATCATTCTGGGGCCTGGAGGACAGTGGCCCTCTTCTCATAGCTCACTAGGCAGTTTCCCATTGAGGACTCTGTATGGGGCCTGCGACCCCACATTTCCCTTTCACACTGCCCTAGCGAAGGTTCATCCTCAGGGCTTTGCCCATGCAGCAGACTTCTTTTTGGACACCCAGGCATTTCCATACATCCTCTGGAATCTAGGTGAAGTTTCCCAAAATACAATTCTTGACATTGTGTGCACCCAGGGGCCCAATACCACATGTAAGCCACCAAGGCTTAGGGCTTGCACTCTCTGAAGTAACAGTCCAAGCTATACCTTGGCCCCTTTTAGGCACAGATGGAACTAAAGCAGCTGGCATGCAGGGCACTATGTCTCAAAGCTGTATAGAGCAGGGCTGTGGACCTGGCCCACAGAAACCAGTTTTCTCCCGTATGCCTCCAGGCTTGTGATGGGAAGGGTGGTTCTCAATATCTCTGACATGTTCTGGAGACATTATCCCTGTTGTCTTGGTAATTAGCATTTGTATCCTCATTAATTATGCAGATTTCTTTACTTTCTCTCCAGAAAATAGGATTTTTTAAAAATTTACATCATCAGGCTGCAAATTTTACAAACTTTTATACTCTGCTTACTCTTGAACACTTTGCTGCTTAGAAATTTCTTCCACCAGATACTCTAAATTATCTCTTTCAAGTTCAAAGTTCTACAGATATCTAGGTCAGGGGCAAATGCCACCAATCTTTTTGCTAAAGCGAAAAGTCACCTTTGCTCCAGTTCCCAAGAAGTTCCTCATCTCCATCTAAGACCACCTCAGCCTGGACTTCATTGTGCATATCACTATCAGCATTTTGGTCAAATTAATTTAACAAGCCTCTAGGAAGTTCCAACATTCCACATTTTCCTGTCTTCTTCTGAGCCCTCCAAACTGTTCAAACCTCTGCCTGCTACCCAGTTACAATGTTGCTTTCACAGTTTTGGGTATCTTTACTACAGCATCCCATTCCTGCTACCCATTTACTGCATTAGTCCACTTCATACTACTAATAAAGACATACCCATAACTGGCTAATTTATAAAGGAAAGATATTTAATTGACTCACAGTTCAGCATTGCTGGAGAGGCCTCAGGAAACTTACTATCATGGTGGAAGGCACCTCTCTACAGGGTTGCAGGATAGAGAATGAGAGCCAAGAAAAGGGGGAAACCTCTTACAAGAACATCAGATCTCATGACAACTCACTATCACAAGAACAGCATGGAGGAAACCACCCACATGATTCAATTATCTCTACCTGGTCCTGCCCTTGACACATGGGGATTATAATAATTCAAGGTGAGATTTGGGTAGAGACACAGAGCCAAATTATATAAAGAGATGTAGTAACCCAAACAGCATAATACTGGCATAAAGACAGACATATAGACCAAGAGAACAAAATAGAAAATCCAGAAACAAATGCACACACCGAAAGTGAACTAATTTTCTACAAAAATGCCAAGAATATACATTAGGGAAAAGACAGTCTTTTCAATAAACGGTGCTGGGAAAACTTGATATGCATATGCAGAATAATGAAACTTGACCCATAACTCTCACAATCAAAATAAATCAAATCAATATTGATTAAATATAAGACCTGAAATGACAAAAATACTAGAAGAAAACATTGGGGAAACTCTCCAGGACTTTGGTCTCTGTAAACAATTTATTAAGTAATACCCTACAAGCATAGGTGATGAAATAGAAATGGGCAAATTAGATTAGATCAAGTTAAAAAGCTTCTGCACAGCAAACATTCAACAAAGTGAATACCCACAGAATGAAAAAATATTTATATCTGCAATCTACCCATCTGAAATGAGATTGCTAACCAGATTAAATAAGCATCTCATAGAATTCTGTAGGAAAATAGTTGATAATCTAATTAAAAATAGGAAATTGATAATCTAATTAAAAATAGGAAAAGATGTGAATAGCTATTTCTTAGAAGAAGACGTATAGGTAGAAAACAGGCATATGAAAAGTTGTCCAACATCATTGATTATCAGGGAATTAAAAATCAAAACTACAATGAGATGTCATTTCACTACAGTTAAAATGGCTTTTATCCAAAAAAGAGGCAATAATAAATGCCGGCAAGGATTTGGAGAGAAAAATAAAAATGTACACTGTTTGTGGGAATGAAAATTAGTATATCCGCTATGGAGGAAAGTTGGGTGATTTCTCAAAAAACTAAAAAAAGAAAATATATAGCTACCAAATCATCCAGCCATCCCACTGCTGGGTATATATGAAAAGGAAAGGAAACCAGTATATCAAAGTGATATCTGCACTGTCATGTTTCTTTCAGCGAGGTTCATCATAGCTAAAATTTGGAAGCAACACAAGTGTCCATTAACATATGATTGAATAAAAAATGTAATACATATACACAGTGGAATATTACTCAACAATAAAATAATGAGATCCTGTCATTTGCAACAACATAGATGGAACTGGAGATATTACGTTAAGTGAAGTAAGCCAAGCAAGGGAAGACAAACTCACATGTTCTCACCTATTCGTGGTATCTAAAAATCTAAACAATTGAACTCATATATGAGTTCAATTGAACCCATATATGGACATAAAGGTAAGAGGATGGTTTTCAAATGCTGGAAAGGGTACTGGGGTTTGGGGAAGGAGGTGGGGATGGTTATTGTGTGAAAAAATAGAAAGAATAAGTTTGGCTGTTTGACAGCTCAACAGAGTAACTATAGTTAATAACAATTATGCACTTTTACCTAACTAAAAGAGTGTAACTGGACTGTTCATAACACAGTTTAAATACTTGAGGGGCTGGATACCTCATTCCTCATGATGTCATTGCTGCACATTGCATGCCTCTATCAAAACATCTCCTATATCCAATAAATAATATACACCTATTATGTACCCACAAAATTTAAAAATAAAATTAAAAAAAACATAAATAATTGTGAAAAACTTAAGTACTAATATCAATACTCACAAAGTGGAAAGGGCTCTTTTACATAAAAAAGTGTAAATTTTTCTTTTGGTCTCAGAAATGAATATTGTACATTTATTTTTAATATTATATGAAAATATTTTAAAATACTTTACAGTTAACTTTGCATGGTATGGTACCTGAAATGATTCAATATTTAACTTCCATTTGAAGTAGAATCTTCAATATATCTTTGCATGTTTAAAACTTGGTGTATTAGTCTGTTTTCACATTGTGATAAATAAATACATAAGATTGGGTAATTTATAACAGAAAATGTTTTAATTGACTCACAGGTCCACATGGCTGGGGAGGCCACAGGAAACTTAAAATCATGGCAGAAGGGGAAGGAAATACGATCTTCTTCACAAGGTGGCGGGAGACAGAAGAGTGAGGAGCAAAGCGGGAAGAGCCACTTATAAAACCATCAGATCTTGTGAGAACACACTATCATGAGAACAACATGGGGGAAACTGCACCCATGATCCAATCACCTCCCACCAGGTCTCTCCCTAGACAAATGGAGATTATGAGAATTACAATTCAATATGAGATTTGGGTGGAGACGCAAAGCCTAATCAAAGCTTTTTGTACTGAAAAAGATGACAAAGCTTTTTGTACTGAAAAAGGTGACACATGAAGCCATTCAAGTTTAGGATGATCCTATCCTCATCTAAAACACCGAACACTAAAAAAGATTTCAGCAGATTTTTTCTCAATTGTTTAAAAGTTGGTGCAGAACTAGAACCATTATAGATGTATAGAATATAAGTTATTTTATTACATGAAAGGGATGCCTTAAGGCACTAGTGTTTAATTCTCTCTCCTGTTTCTTATTGAGAAAGAGTAGCAGATATTAATATAAAAAGCACCAAATTGGTAGCTAATAACCAAAATCAGCCAGCAGGTAAATTTGGATAGGTTAAAAAGTAGGATGGAGAGATTCAGGACTTGGAACATTACCTGGGGAAATTGGACTTATGTAGTTAGTTCTATTATGGGACCCTGAACAACAAGAGGAAACTAGACAATGTTATTTATTTGTTTGACAAACATTCATTTAATATACAACTTCTGATAGGCATTGAGCATAAAAAAGGTAATAAGACTTATTTCCTGTGCTCAAAAACTCACAATAATTATTACTAAGCAATTAATAAAGTTACATAATTCCTGAATACAAGTAAATAATAATAATTATTAATGTGTTAAATGATCCTGCTTGTTTTCTATTTCACATAATAAATGACTACAAATTTAGCAACTTATAATTACATCCATTTATTATCTCACAATTTTGTGGCTGAGAAGTCCAAGCCCATGTTAACTGGGTCCTCTGCTCAAGGTTTTGCCAAGCTGAAATCAAGGTGTTGGTTGACTTGTGTTTCTATTTGGAGATAAAGGTCCTCTTCAGAAACCTTTGAGGTTTTTGGACAACTTAAAATCTCTGACAGTTGTAGGACTAAGGTCAATTTTTCTGGCAGGTTGTCACTCAGGGATTACTCTCAGCTAGTAGAGGCTACTCTAGGGTCTTTGCAACATTGCTTTTATACGGTTCTGCTCTCATTCACACTTCAAACCTCTGACTTCAGGAACAGACCAGTCCCTTCACCAAAGGCTCATATGGTGAATTAAATCCACCCAGGATAATTTCTCTTTTGATTAACTCACAGTTAGTGGACTGGTAACCTAATAACAGGAGTGATATATCATCACATTCACAGGCCCTGTCCACATTCAAGCGAAAAGTATTATTCAGGGCATACATACCAGAGGGTGGAAATGTTAGTGTCTTAGAATTCTATGTACTACAGTGGTGTAAAAGATATAAATAAATTAAATGTTCAGGACTACAAAGCAAGAGGCATCAAACACTGCTTAGGGCAGGAATGGTAAAGTAGCTGACTTACCTGCCGCACTCTACTCCTTTCTTTGCCTGTGGCAGAATTCCTTTGCTAATTGCCCCTAGGCACTTTATCACTAAACTGAAATATAGGCGCGGTGGCTCAAGCCTGTAATCCCAGCACTTTGGGAGGCCGAGGCAGGTGGATCACGAGGTCAAGAGATCGAGACCATCCTGGTCAACATGGTGAAACCCCGTCTCTACTAAAAATACAAAACATTAGCTGGGCATGGTGGTGCGTGCCTGTAATCCCAGCTACTCAGGAGGCTGAGGCAGGAGAATTGCCTGAACCCAGGAGGCGGAGGTTGCGGTGAGCCGAGATCGCGCCATTGCACTCCAACCTGGGTAACATGAGTGAAACTCCGTCTCAAAAAAGAAAAAAAAAAAAAAAAAAAACCTGAAATATGGCTTAGCAGTCCATTTGTAACTAAACAGGTTGAAACTGCTATTCCAATCTTATCCCAGAGGAATTAGGGAAGTCATTACAGAGGACTTGATGCTTGTGCCTTTAAAAATGAGTAAAAAATCACTTTGTGAAAAAGCAGAGGAAGACAATTCAGGAAGAAATAACCATATGTACAATAATATAAGGATACAGCAATGCATGGGGCTTTTAGAACAGAATAGTTTCATGTAGCTAAAGGATAAGGTAAAAGTAGAAGAGATAGTGTCTGAAATATAGCCTTGGGGTAGACTATAAAGAACCTAATAAATTGTACCAGTGATTCTATTCTATGGATAGGATAACTATATAATATATTATCTAAATTGGAACACTTTGGAGAGTGAAAGGTAGAATAATTAATGGTGATGGCAGAATTACATGTATAAACTGGAATTGCCCCAAGCAAACCCTACTTATAGCTAACAACACACCAACATTTTAATTTTAGAGAGTGACCTTGAACAAGGGCACTTAATAGAAAGTTAATGAAAAATTCATTTTATTCAAATGTAGTGCTCCCTTAGGCTGGTCATGCTGCTAATTGCACCAATTTGTTCCATGATCCCCGTTTTTATTGAAGGTTTTCTCTAAATTTTTGGTAATCACAATGAGTTTTGTGCCAGCTATTTCAGATTATTGCTGAATTAATTCTGGATGATGTGAAAGGCATGCTTATTCTGATGCAATATTTAGCAAACCATGAGGCTGTAGTTAATGGAAAATTCAAGGTCACAGTGACCATAAACTTATCAAACATATGTTTGAAAAATTTAAAAAAGAATCCAGGCTGTAATTTTTCTAATTAGTATAATATACACAGATTTTTCTTTAAAAATAGAACAAAGAAAAAACTCAATTCTGCAATGCTGCTATTTCATGTGCCATTTTGTGAAAAGATAACTTTAATAAATGGCTCAAATCATATGAAAATACAGCAGGAAGAATACTGTTTCTCTGAATAAATACCCTTTAATGAACTGAACTAAATTACGGTGATATATTTTTACATTCAGCTATGTAAAATAGATACATGATTCTAAACCAAAGATTTTTATCTGGATGACAAATGGAAGTTTGTCCTTTCCCATTTTTCATCATCTGGAATGACATTATGTGGTTAAATATGACATAAATTCACCATGTAAATTTGTTAGAGACCATTTCATAATAGAAACCTCTAATTATGAAATAAATTCTAGCTTGTTTTCTGTAAGGTATGGAATCTCAATTTATGAATGTCAGCACTTCATAAATCATTCTCAGAAGCAAAGGGGGATCACATAAATCTTTTTTTTTAGACCCCACTGGTCTTCCTTTAATTTTTAATAAAATAGAAAATATGTTTATCAATAGCAACAAGAAAATAACTTAAACATTCAACTTTGCAAAAGACTTATAGAAAATATCAAAAACTTCCAAATATAATGTATTTGTAAAGAGCTGAAGGTGAAAAGAAGAGCAGGGGATGTAATGACATTTGAATCTTGAAAGTAGAAAATGACCAAAATATAATTGCATATGATACCACCATGAAATTGTCTTTATTTCAGCATAAAATAGATCAATAATTTTGGAGATTTAGAGTACTAATTAATTATCCAAGTAAGATAATTGTCAATTTGCCATCATATTTTCCAGAGGATCTGCCCATTATGTGAAAGCTTTTCTTTTGGATTGTGACAATCAGCAATTTGTACTTCCTATGTTCATAAATGTTTGGCCAGGTTTTGTAGTTATAGCTTGCAAATTGCAACAAAAATATGATAGATAAATTGCATATAATTGCAAATTTTTGTTCACATAATGAACACTTTTGTACATAATTTTTTGCCTTTTATGTCTTCATATCCATGCATTCATTCATTCATTAGTCTGTGCATCCATGATTTATATAAGGACTATTATAAGCAAAAAAACGAGCAAGTTACTGTGATGGATACCAAAATATGTATCTTAGTTCTTTAATACAAAACGGGAAGTTTGGGGCAAATAAATAGAAGTGTAAATGAAAGTGATGTAGAAAATCGGCAGAACTTGTTTTCTCAGCACTGGTCACCACCCCACTGATGAAAACAGTATCTGGTCAAAACAGAATGCAGTAAAGAAACTATCCAAAACCAGGTAAAACCAAGATGTTGATGAAAGCAACCTCTAGTTTCCCTCACTGCTCATTAAATGCTAAATTTAATTCCTGATCATGCCAAAAGACACTTCTACCAGAGCCATGACAGTTTACAAATGCAATGGCAATGCCCACAAGTTACCTTATATTATTTAAAAGGGGAGGAAATTTGGGTTCTGTGAACTCCTCATTCCTTTTCTAGAAAACTTGTGAATAAACTGTCCCTTATGTAGCATGTAATTAAGGAGTAGCTATAAATATAGCTAAGCAGCAATACACAAATGCTGCTCTATGAAGTAGCCCTGCTCTGTATATGGAACAGCCATTTTCCTATACTCAGTTGCTCTAATAAATTCGTTTTACTTTCACTTTACTCGGTTGGCTCACTCTTGAATTATCTCCTGGATGAAGCCAAGAACACAAGAACTCTCCCAGGCTATGGCTCAACTTTGGGGTTTGCCTGAATCAAAAGCAGAGGATTCAAGAAAGTTATCATAGGGACGTTAATATTTAAGTGAGTATATAGCTTGGGGAATAAGATTTGAACAAGTGGAGTTCAGAGAAAGAATATAATATAAGAAAACAGAATCTGGAAATAAAGGAAAGATAGAAATATCATGACAACAAATGGAAAAACAAATATGTTTCATAGAAAATCATTTTTGTTGTATGCAGATCAGTGGCAGAAGAGAAGTGTGGAAGTGTAGGTTTGGGGCAATTTGGGCAAATGTCTAATATCAAAATTAGATATTTATAATTTGCTAAACTTCAGAATATAATCTAAGGATCTTTTGTTGTTAATTATTTGTTTCCCATATAAATCATCTCTTAAATCAATTTATTTAGTCCTAACTTACACACAGAATCCATTATTGTAAAAATACAATTTGATATGTTTTGACAAATGTATACAACTGTGTAATCACCAATTTAATAAAAACAAGAAACATTCACATCCCTTTTTATGACCCTGTACACTTAATCCAAAGTTTTTCTGTCATAAAGGCAACCTCTAATCTGCTTTCTCTATATATAAATTATTTTAACTATCCTAGAAATTAATAATAAAATAATACTATTATGTACTATGTTCTCACTGGCCTCATTCTCTCAACTTAATATTTTGAAGATTAATCCAATTTATGTATTGCAAATCAGCAGATAATCCCTTTTTATTCATAAATAGTATCCCATTATATACATTTGTCACAATTTCAATATCTGTTTACTTGTTGAGGGACATTTAGCTTGTATCCAGTTATTGACCACAATGAATAAAGCTTCTATGATCATTTCTGTAAAAGTATTTCTATGGATATATATTTTTATGTCTCTTGGGTAAATACCTAGGAGTAAAATTGATGGATCATATAGAAAGTGCATGTTAAATGCATATGTAACTGTCAAGGTGATTCTTAGATGGAGTGTATCATGTTAGATTGCAACAAGCCGTATATGAGAGATCCAGTTGCTCTAGATCCTTGCTAGCCCTTGGTACTGTCAGTCTTGCAAATGTTAGCTATTCCAATGGGTATACTGTAGTATCTCATTAGAATATTAATTTTTATTTCCCTTCTGACTAATAATGTTAAGCATGTATTGTTGTGCTTACTAAGCATTTTTACATCTTCATTTGTGAGAAAATGTTCACAATTTACCAATTTTTATGGAGCTATTTATTTTTTTTGCTTTGTAAGAATCCTTACACGGTTTGGTTATAAGTCCTCTTTTAGATATATATTCTACAAATATTATTTTCCCAACCTGTATTTCATCTTTCGATTTTATTAATGTCTTTCAAAATACAGAATTTTAAAAAACTTAATGAATTCAATTTATCATTTTTTGTTTTATAATTCCTTTTAGTCTCTTACATAAAAAATCTTTTACTACTCTAAAAATGTAGGAAAGTAAAGCATTTCATGAGAGGATATTATGTTTTTTTCATAAATATTATAGTTTTGTCTTTTATCTCTAGGTATTTGACCCATTTGACATATTTTTTTTTTTATGATGGCATGAGGTAAGTCAAGATTTATGTTTTTTACGTAGGTTATCAATTTGTTTCAGTGTGATTTCTTGAAAATGCAGTTGTTTTCTGTATTAGATTATTACTGATGCTGTAACAAACTCCCAGACATAGCAACTTAAAACAATGCAAATGTATTATCTTATTGTTCTGTAGTTTAGAAATATAACCTAGATATTACCAGACTAAATTCAAGGGGATTCTCAGGGTCATATACTTTTCTGAAGACTCTAAGGAATAATTCATTTTGCTGTTCAATCAAATAATTGGGACAGCTCAGTTTCTTGTGAATGTAAGACTGAGACCCCCATTTCCTTACTGGATGTCAGCTGAGGGCTATACTAACTTCTAAATGCTACCCTTTCTTTTATTTTCATCGCCAGCAATGGTTGGCCAAATATTACTCATGCTTTAAATGTCTCCTGTCCCTTCTCTGTCAGAGCTACCTGACTGACTCTTCTGCCTTCTTCTGCTTTTAGTAACCCATGTGTTTACATTGGACCTATGGGGATTATTCACAATGATTTCCATATTTAAGGTCTGTAACCTTAATTCCATCTGTAAAGTTTCTTTGCCCAGTGACATGACATACCCGGGAGTAACACCAAGAAGCAAATATAATGAGGGCCAAAATCCTGCCTACTACATTTATGTTTCAAATTGCCTTGGTATCTTTATAAAAAATCAATTATTCTAATATGTGTGGTTTTTTTTTCATACTCTCTATTTTGTTCCTTGGATCTTTATGTATAAACTTATGCCAAATATATACTGTCTTGATTATTGCAGATTTATAGTAATTCATTATATTTGGTAGTTCAATCCTCCAAATTTTTTCCCCTTTTCCTAAATTGCTTATGTTATTCAAGGTCACTTGCATTTCCATATGAATTTTAGTATTATCTTGTCAAAACAAGCTGAATTGAATTGAATCCACAAATAAATTTGGGGATAATTAGCATCATTATCACTGTCTTTCAAATTACCAATGTTATATACTTATCCACTTAGTTTTTCCTTAATTTTTCTCAACAAATAAAAAAATAATGTGAACGTTTTGCCCATATGTTGTAAAATTTATCTGTTTTTTGATACTAAATGCTATAAAAATGCTATTTTAATATCAAATTTTCTAATGGCTCCTTGTTTTAATATAGATATAAAATTTATTTTTGAGGATTGAACTTGCTAAACTTATCTATGAATTCTATTAGCTTTTATGTAGATTATTCATTATATTCTACATGCATGATGCTATAGCTTAAATGTTTGTCTCCTCCAAACTCATGCTGAAATTTAATTACTGTTGTGAATCTGAGGAGATGAGACCTTTAAGAGGTGTTTAGATCATGAGGGCCTCAACTTTATTAATGGACTAATGCAGTTACGTTGATGCATAGCAAGAAGGCTCTTCCTAGATACTGGAACCTTGATATTGGACTTCTCAGACTCAAGTACTATGGGCTAACTTCTCTTCATTGTAAGTTACCCAGTCTAAAGTATTCTGATATAGCCACACAAAATGGGCCAAAACACACAATCATGTTGTTAGAAAATGTTATTTTATATTATCATTTCTATTTTGCATTATTTTAATTAATTACTTTGTTTTTGCCTTACTTCACTAAAATTTCCAGTACTGTAATGAATACAAGTAGTTCAAACCAGCATTTTGGCTGATTTCCAATCTCTATGAAAGATAATTTAGTCTTTATTTTATTAAATACAGTATTATCTGAAGGAATTTTGTAGATGTTTTTTCTTAGGCTCATAAATTTACCTTTCTAGTCTTTGCAGACTTTTTATACTGAATTGATGCTCTATTTTTCAAATGCTCTTTCTGTATTTATTGAAATGATTTTATTTTTGTTTCTTTTTTCTGTTACTGTGATAAATTAAGTTGATTCATTTTCAAATTTTAAGCCAGCATACATTCCTAGGCTGCAATTCACTTGTACACAATGCATTATACTTTTTATTTACTCCAATATTTGATGTGCTGGATTTTTAAAAATAATTTCTTTGTTTGTATTCATGAAAAACAAATGCCTATACTATTATTTTTTATAATATAGCTCCTTTTCATAATATTTTTGTCTTTTAAAAATATTTGTTAAGATTAATTGTGGCCTTGTAAAAACTAGTAGGGATATGCTCCCTCATCTATTTCTGATAGAGTGTGTATAGATTTGATATTATTTCTTCCTTATTGTTTGATAAAATTCGCCATTGAAACCACCATCTAGGCCTAGAGGTTTCTTTGTGGAAAGGTATGTCTTTACAAATTTCATTTCTCTAGTGGATATAGGGTGATTTGGATTCTCAATTTTTTATGAATCAGTTTTTATAATGTTTGGTTTTCAAGTAATTTGTCCACTTCATCTAAGTTATCAAATATATTGGCAAAAACATATTTGTTCAGAATATTCTCATCCTTTTAAAACCTGCTGAGTCTAATGATTTTCTCTTTTCCATTCCTGATATTGCTAATTTGTATTTTCTTCATTTATTTCTTAAACTATTTAGCTAGAGATTTAACAATTTTATTGATATTTGAATTTTTGTAAGAACCAGCTTTTGGTTTCCTCTACTATTTGTTTGTTTTCTATTACATGAATCTCTTCTATTATCCTCATTGTTGCCTTTTTTATGTTCATTTTTCTTAGGTTCTACATTCATGAAGTACCATTTTGAAAACTTTTAAGGCAATTACTCTCATCTGCTGTCAGTATTTTCTAGAATTTTAAATAAATAATATCATGCCATATGTAGTTTTTTTGACTGATTTCTTTCACTCAGGGTAAATATTTTGAAATTAACCCACTTTGGTATATCTATCGATAATTAATTTTTATTTCTTCATAGCATTCCATTATATGGATACACTACACTTTATGTATGCATTCTCATATTGATGGACATTTGGAATTATTTCCAGTTCTTAAGTATTTCTAATAATAGAATTATGAATATTCTTATACAAGCATTTGTGTGGACTTGTGCTTTCATCTCTCTAGGACATATACTTGGCAGTAGAATGTCTACGTCAATGGTAGCCTAACTGTGAATTGTTAGGAAATTGTAAAACATTTTTTGAAAGCAGTCGTGACATTTTATATTACCACCAGTTGTGTTAAGTGTTCATATTACTCCATATTACCAGGGCATGATATGGTTAGTCTTTTCAACTTTATAAATTCTAGTTGAAGTATATCTTATTTGGTAAAGTGTTTGTTCAAATCTGTAACCCATTTTATTGAGTTGTTTGCATTGATACTATTTCATTCTGAGAGATTTATTTCATACTCTGTATACATGTTCTGGATCAAATATGAGATTTACAAATATTTTCCCCCACTCTGTAATCTGTATTTTCATTATCTTAATACTTCCATCTGAAAAGCAAGATTCTTAACTGTTATTGATATGAATTTATTATTTTTTATTTAATGGATTTATTAATGTCACATGTTTCCATTTGTTTGAACATGTATAGTTTCCATTAAATTTTGACATTTTTTAGCCATGGTTTTCTTTAAATATATTTTCTATTCTCCTTTTCTCCTCTCATTTGAAGACTTCAATAACATTTATATTAGACTACTTCAAGTCATCTAAGAACTCCCTAGTGCTGTTTCATATTTTTCCTACTGTTTTCTCTCTCTGCTTCATTTTAGAACCTTTCTATATTACAAAACCACTAATATAGTTTCTCTCAGTGTCTAATATATATTAATCTTATCCATTGTATTTTATCTCATATGTTTTATTTTTCAAGTTTAGGATTTCATTTGGATCTTTAGATCTTCCATGTCTCTACTTAATATGCTTAATTTATTCTCTACTTTCTTAAACATACGTAATATGGTGATAATAACTCTTACTGTCTTTGATTCCTAATTCTATCATCTCTATTATTTCTGGGTCTGTTTATATTTACTTCATTCTACCTTTATTATTGCTTTTATTTTTCTGCTTTATTGATTGCTTAATTTTTTTATTTAATGCCAAATATTATAAATTTTACATTGCTAGGCACAAGACTTCTTATATTCCTATGAATGTTCTTGATCATTTTTCTAAGATATAGTTTTGTTTTTCAGATAAGGTTTGATTCTTTTACGACTTACTTTTAAGTTTTGTTAGGTGGGATCAAAACATCCTTCAGTGTGTGACTACTTTTGCTCCACTAATTAGATCATGCCTTTATGAGTACTAGTCTTAATTTCTTGTGAATTATAAAGGTTTCTTCTGGCAGGTGAAAACAGGTGCTATTCTTGGAAATACATGATTTTCATAAATTGTTCCCTCTGCTCCTTTTGGTTTGCACATTTTGTCTCAGGTAGTTTTTTGCACATTCATTCATTGGTCAATCCTCAGCTGAAGATTCAGGAGGAACTCTAGAGCATTCCTTCAATACTGCTATCACCTCTCCAGTATTCCGTCTTGTGGACTCTAGCCTTTCTTACCTTTTTGAGTTATCTACCAATCTCCTTAATTTATGAAGACTGTCAGGTTTTTCCTGGCTTCTGCCCCATTCATTTCAGTGTTGAAATTTTCTCTCATCTCAAAGATTACTGTGCTATATTGCCTGATGTTCAATATCTGTAAAATGTCGTTTTACATATTTTGTCTGGTATTTTAGTCAATTCAGATGGGAGGGGAAATTTGCTTCTTGTTCTTTCCATTTTGTTTCAAGTAGAATTTTTAATGCTGTGATTTTCCCTCAAATATAGGAAAATATATATTTCATATATTTTATCTAGTTTTCTCACTGCTAAATTAGGGAGGGAATTATGGAAAGACATAAAAGTCCTATGCATGATTTGCAATGTGTTTGTAATATGGGTTGTGTTTGT
>NW_022437084.1:3005375-3048409 GCF_009761245.1 Sapajus apella | reverse complement strand
ATGTTTTGTGTGCTGGCTCCAGGTCTCCTCTTGAACCTGGTGCCAGGGATACTCAAGTTAACAGGCATGTGGCACGATAACTGATGATCCCAGCAGGAAGTCGGAGAAAATCCTGCGCACACAGAGTCCATGGGGTTGGAGAGCAGGAAATCCACAGGGGAATCTCGGGCTGGCTGTCCATGTCTGTGTGGGGCCCAACAACTACTATCCTTAATGAATGGGGCCCAAGGCATGGGTACAGAGATGCCCCCAAAGCACTGAAAGGTCTAGGCTGGGTGTGGTGGCACATGCCTGTCATCCCAGCACTTTGGGAGGCTGAGGCGGTTGGATCACCTGAGGTCAGGAGTTTAAGACCAGCCTGGCTAACATGGTGAAACCCCGTCTCTACTAAAAGTATGAAATTAGCCGGGCGTTGTGGTGGGTGCCTGTAATCCCAGCTACTTGGGAAGCTGAAGCAGGAGAATCGCTTGAACCCAGGAGTTGGAGGTTGCAACGAGCTGAGATCGTGCCACTGCACTCTAGCCTGGGCAATAAGAGCAAGACTCCATTTCAAAAACGAAAAAAAAAAAAAAATCCAGAAAGGTCTGGAAGAGCTATTGCAGGCAGTGGATGTAATTAAGCAAAGGTGAGACGCCTGAGCGGTGGCAGCTGCAGTTGGCTGGCCACTCCGGACTGTGCTGGGCAGCCACGGGGGCCAAGCTCACGGCGCAGGTGAAAGTGCATCTATTACAAGATGAGCTGTGACTAGGAAGAAATGCCTAATTAGCTCAGGCTGAAATGTCAGAAACTGTCCCAGCTGCGGCTGTGGGATGACAAAATGGAGAGACCCTGGCTTGTCGGGTACTCAGTCCATTTGAAGAGCGGCTGGCTGCTCTGTCAATGAGTCAGCGCCCTCATGACTAAATCATCCTGGGACTCCATGTCCTGGGACCCCATGCAGAGCTCTAGTGGGGAAGGGAGGTTGGGATGAGCTCATTGAGGTTCCCGTCTTCTCTGCACATTTGCCGGGCACCTCCAAGATGAAAGCCAACCAACCACATCTGCAGGGGCTGCCCCACAAGACTTGCCCCTGTCTGGAAGACACCCCAGTGCTCATTTTGTAACGGACGCACCTTCACCTGTGCTGTGAGCTCGGCCCCCGTGGCTGCTCAGAGCACAGTCTGGAGTGGCCAGCCAACCGCAGCGGCCACCGCTCAGGTGTCTCACTTTAGCTACACCTAACATCTAGCTACTCAGGAGGCTGAGGCAAGAGCATCTCTTAAACTCTGGAGGCAGACGTTGCAGTGAGCCAAGACTGCACCACTGCACTCCAGCCTGGGCTACAAGAGTGAAACTCCATTTCAGACTTCCCAGCACTCTGGGAGGCCAGGATGGGCGGCTCACCTGAGGTTCAAGAGGCTGAAGAAGAGACCTG
The DNA here is from genome assembly GCF_009761245.1 of Sapajus apella. Taxonomy (NCBI): domain Eukaryota; kingdom Metazoa; phylum Chordata; class Mammalia; order Primates; family Cebidae; genus Sapajus; species Sapajus apella. The sequence goes on along the minus strand of NW_022437084.1, from coordinate 3,046,995 downwards.
CAGTCAAGGTCTCCCAACCAGGGCTGTGGAATTGGGAAGCAGGTTCAGGCAGAACGGGAGACAGTTGATCACAGGGTGGCTTCTCTATGGGACATGGAATAACAGATGAGTAAAACAGTGTCCATCACCAACGTCCAGCCCCGAGGCACTGCCTTGATGGCACCAACGGGGATCAGGCCACCCCCTCCTCAGCTGAGTGGTTTCGAGCTGCAAGGCAGCCTGGCCCAATGAAAGGAATGTCCCCACGTCTGTTCTGTGATGACAGATTACGGAGGGATTGAGGGGCACCCTCTGGGAATTAGGGGTGATGCTTGCTATCTATGCTAAGCATTACTGAGGTCCTGACAATGGGCTTTTCGCTGCTGCCAAGAGAAACACCATCTTACAAAAGGCACACAACCAAGGGCGTGGCACGCGAGCCTCTATCTGGAGTCCCTTGGTAGGATAGCCAGTGTCTCGGGCAGCCCAAGGCTCCACTGCTTAGGAGAAACAGAAACTGCATAGGACTAGCTGGGCATGGTGGTACATGCCTGTAATCCCAGCTACTCGGGAGGCTGAGGCGGGAGAATCCCTTGAACCTGGGAGATGGAGGTTGCAGTGAGCCGAGATCACGCCATTGCACTCTGCACTCCAGCCTGGGCAATAAGAGCAAAACTGTCTCACAAAAAAAAAAAGAAAATTCATAGGAGAGGTGTGCACCATGCTGGGATAAAAACAAGGAAGTCACAGGCATGGTGGCTCACGCCTGGAATCCCAGCACTTTGCGAGGCTGAGGTGGGTAGATCACAAGGTCAGGAGTTCAAGACCAGCCTGGCCAACATGGTGAAACCATCTCTACTAAAAATACAAAAATTAGCCGGGCATGGTGGCGTGCACCTGTAGTCTCAGCTACTCAGGAGGCTGAGGCAGGAGAATTGCTTGAACCCAGGAGGCAGAGGTTGCAGTGGGCAGAGATTGTACCATTGCACTCCAGCCTGGGTCACAGACTGAGATTCTGCCTTTAAAAAAAAAAAAAAAAAAAGGCCGGGGAGCCAAAGGAAAAACAGCCAAGGGGCCATCAGGGGACCCCCTCTGACGGCTCTGTTATTCCATGTCCCACATAGGGATGCAGGTGCCAACCCCATTAGACTAGGACAAAGGTTAAGAGGGCCCAGGATCCCAGTAAGAGGAACAGTGGCTGGGTGTCTGGAGACTGGAGGCCACATACAGAGCTAGCTAACTATATATTGGTCACCTAAGATGCACAGGCTGGCTGGGCACGGTGGCTTATGCCTGTAATCCCAGCACTTTTGGAAGCTGAGGCTAGTGGATCACAAGGTCAAGAGTTCAAGACCGCCCTGGCCAACATGGTGAAACCCTGTCTCTACTAAGAATACAAAAATTTGCTGGGTGTGGTGGCAGGCACCTGTAATCCCAGCTACTCAGGAGGCTAAGGCAGGAGCATCACCTGAACCTGGGAGGCGACGGCTGCAGTGAGCCGAGATCACGCCATTGCACTCCAGCCTGGGTGACAGAGTGAGACTGTCTCAAAAAGACAAAAAATCAAGAATGCGCAGGCTGTGTTTGCCCCAGGAATACTAGAGCTGAATGCACTCTCGTATGTGATGACATCCGTAGTTCCAGTGGCCTATAACGGCAATGTGGTGTGACCAGCTAGTGGTGGGAACGCCTACTGTGAAAATAGATAAACAGCCCAGTGCTGTTCTGGTCGGCCTGTGGCAGAGGCTCCAGCCAACACAGCGCTTCCGTAAGAGGCCCCAGACTCAGCCCACTGCGCCTCCCACACAGGGATGCAGGTGCCAACCCCTTTAGACTAGGACAAAGGCTAAGGGCTCAGGATCCCACTAAGAGCAAACACAGCCTGTGCATTCTTGTTTTTTTTTTTTTTTTTTTTTTTTTTTTGAGACCAGTCTCACTCTATTGCCCAGGCTGGAGTGCAATGGCATGATCTCGGCTCACCACAACCTTCACCTCCCAGGTTCAAGTGATGCTCCTGCCTTAGCCTCCTGCGGGGCCCGTGCAAGTCAGACAGGCTGAGGCAAGTTAGGAGACTGCCGCCCAAACCCTAGTTAGTACACAGAGCTCCCAACCCAGGGTACATCTTGGGGAATGGCTGTCTCATCAGGCTTGACCCTCCAAATTCCAACTGAGAGTTAGGACCACGGTGAAGCGTGCGGTCAAGGAGAATGGGAAACAGGCTCCAGCACAGCTGCCAGCCCCTCTGCGAATAGCAGCATTGAAACAATGCCTTCCAGGAGGTGCTGATGAGATCATGGGGACTGAAAAGGAAAGGAGTAAGTCTGGGTAGATTTAAGACCAGTGAACAGGCCGGGCGCGGGGGCTCAAGCCTGTAATCCCAGCACTTCGGGAGGCCAAGGTGGGCGGATCACAAGGTCAGGAGTTAAGAGACCAGCCTGGCCAACATGGTGTAACCACGTCTCTATTAAAAATACAAAAATCAGCTGGTCATGGTGACGGGCGCCTGTAATCCCAACTACTCAGGAGGCTGCAGGGGAGAATCGCTTTAACCGAGGAGGTGGAGGTTGCAGTGAGCCGAGATGGCGCCACTGCACTCCAGCCTAGGCAACAGAGCAAGACTTGGTCTCAAAAAACAAACACCAGTGAATAGTCCATACAAACCCTGCATGGCCCATGTGGATGCCTGATGGTACACGGAGAATGACAGGTTACGAAGGATTAAATAAAGTGGTCCCCCTACTGTATGCAGCCGTTCCCACGCGGTCTCCTTTCTGATGAGGACAGGAGAGGGACTGGGAACGCCTCATTTTGTAACTGCATTCACCTGGTATATGAGTCCATTTTCATGCTGCTATGAAGAACTGCCCCAAACCGGGAAATTCATAAAGGAAAGACGTTTAATTAACTCACAGTTCAGCATGGCTGGGGAACGCCTTAGGAAGCTTACCATCATGGCAGAAAACAAACCGGAAGCAACCCACCCTCTTCACGAGGCCCAGCGAAGGCGGAAGAGCCCCTTATATAACCATCAGATCTCGCGAGATCTCACTCACTGCCACGAGAACAGAACGGGGAAACTGCCCCTGTGACTCAATTACCTCCACCTGGTCTCTCCCCCTCCCCTCTGGGGATTACGGAGCTCACAAAGCCTAACCTTACCACCAGGGAAGAACAATAGACCTTTACTGTCTGGCAGCGGGGATATTTCCATTGCCTCACTATGTGTCAATGCCTAGTTACCTCAGTATATGGACCACCCTAGAGGGGTACATGTTTTCTATTACATTGATGATATCATGCTAACCTCTGAGTCTCTCTTTTTTTTTTTTTTTTTTTGAGACGGAGTCTTGTTCTTGTTGCCCAGGCTGGAGTGCAATGGCACAATCTTGGCTCACCGAAACCTCCGCCTCCCAGGTTCAAGCGATTCTCCTGCCTCAGTCTCCCCAGTAGCTGAGATTACAGGCATGCGCCACCATGACCAGCTAATTTTTGTATTTTTAGTAGAGACGGGGGTTTCTCCATGTTGGTCAGGCTGGTCTCAAACTCCCGACCTCAGGTGATCCACCCACCTAGGCCTCCCAAAGTGTTGAGATGACAGGTGTGACCACCATGCCCGGCATACTTCTGAGTCTTTTTCTAGTTTACAAACCGTAGCCCTCACCTTGCTCTCTCACTTGGTCAACAGAGGATGGGCGGTCAAACCAGGCAAAATCGGGAGCCAGGCTTATCAGATCGAATGCTTGGTGTCATCTGGTTGGGTAAGTCTAACGGGGTTCAAGATGCCATGATAAATACACTGCAGACCCACCCACACCCTACACCACCAAAGCAGCTGCAAACCTTCCTCCTTCCTCTAGGGCGCTGGTGTCCTTTTATTTCCCATTTGGCTCCACTCCTTAGGCCACTGTACCACTTAGGAAGGGGGCCAACTGGGACTGGTGGCAAAGACAAGGACATAAACTTGTGCCTTTAGGATTCTGGTCCCAGCTATGGAAAGAGTCTGAAGTTAGATTATAGTGTCATGCAGCAACAATTCTGCACTACATGATGTGCCTTACAGCAAGTGGAAGACGTTACAAACAGGTCCCCATTCCGGTACCTACCCAGTACCCCATAGCAAGTTAGCTGAAGGACACCTTTCAGAAACCAAAGCCTAGGAAGGCCCAGACACAGAATGTGGCCAAATGGCGTGCACGCCTGCAACAGAAGAGCACATTAACTAGCACAGGGCTGCTGGGTGCAGTGCCTCATGCCTGTGATATCAGCACTTGGGAGGCCAAGGCAAGTGGATCACCTGAGGTCAGGCGTTCGAGACCAGCCTGACCAACTTGTATTTAAAAAAAACAAAATACAAAAATTAGCTGGGCATGGTGGCACATGCCTGTAATCCCAGCTACTCAGGAGGGTGAGGCAGGGGAATCGCTTGAACCCAGAAGGCAGAGGTTGCAGTGAGCCGAGATGGCACCATGGCACTCCAGCCTGGGCAACAAGAGCGAAACTCCATCTCAGGAAAAAAAAAAAAAAAAAAAAAAAAAGCACAGGGCTCCCTTTTGTGCCTAGCCCTGTCACATGTGTGAGAGCTGAAGGACAGTCTTTGACAGAGGTGCTGAGCCTCCCTCCTTCATACAAGAGGGACAGGGCCCAATTCCTGACCAGCCCTGGTGCACGCATGGCTCGTCCTGAGGCAATCTTTGCTCCTGTATCCAGCCATCCATTGAGAGTGTCTGGCTTGATACAGGCAAAGGACATAGTAGCCAATGGGCTGAGCTACAAGCTGCCTGGATGTTCCCTTCCAGAAGCTGGACCCGATAGTCCCGTGCATTGACACCTCTGGGCCATCTGTAAGGGGCCCACCTGTGTTTCTACCACGAGGAGAAACACAGGACTGGATGGAAGCAGGCAGCCTTCTTTGGGGGCTGATATGGGAGAACATTCTCTGCACCTGGGAGATGCATGTAACTGTCTAGCATGTGGTTGCCCACGCTGCATAACATCCCTATTGTCTTACTCCACCTCACACAACACGTTGTAGAGAGAGCTATTTGGTATTGCAAACCAGGCACCAGGCCACTGCAGGGGTGGTGCTCGCTCAGAAGGACACAACTTCCTGTATCTTGTAAGATGACCATGAGGCCGGGCATGGTGGTCACACCTGTAGTCGCAGCACTTTGAGAGGCCGAGGCGGGCGGATCACCTGAGGTTGGGAGTTCGAGACCAGCCTGATCAACATGGTGAAACCCCATCTCTACTAAAAATACAAAAATTGGCCGGGCGCGGTGGCTCAAGCCTGTAATCCCAGCACTTTGGGAGGCCGAGGCGGGTGGATCACGAGGTCAAGAGATCGAGACCATCCTGGTCAACATGGTGAAACCCCGTCTCTACTAAAACTACAAAAAATCAGCTGGGCATGGTGGTGCATGCCTGTAATCCCAGCTACTCAGGAGGCTGAGGCAGGAGAATTGCCTGAACCCAGGAGGCGGAGGTTGCGGTGAGCTGAGATCGCGCCATTGCACTCCAGCCTGGGTAACAAGAGTGAAACTCCGTCTCAAAAAAAAAAAAAAAAATACAAAAATTAGGCCGGCATGGTGACGCATGACTGTAACCCCAGTTACTCAGGAGACTGAGTCTGGAGAATCGCTTGAACCTGAGAGGCAGAGTTTTCAGTGAGCCAAGATCTCGCCACTGCACTCCAGCCTGCACGATAGAGCCAGGCTCCATCTCAAAAAAGAAAAAAAAGGGAGTCAAGCAGCTATCCTGGAACCTGTTAGGAGCCAGGAAGGATCTCCCATGGTGGGAGGGGGATGAAGGAATCAAGAGATCCCCAACAGTCCACATTCCCACCACAGACACCTGCAATCCTAGCACAGGAGAGCCCCGGCCTTCACAAGTTTTTGTTCGTTTGTTTGTTTGGAGACAGAGTCTCACTCACTCTGTCGCCCAGGCTGGAGTGCAGTGGCATGATCTCAGCTCACAGCAACCTCCACCCCACCGGGCTCAAGCAATTCTCCTGCCTCAGCCTCCCGAGTAGCTGGGATTACAGGCACCTGCACCACGCCCAGCTAATTTTTGTATTTTTAGTAGAGACGGAGTTTCACCATCTTGGCCCAGCTGGTCTTGAACTTCTGACCTTATGATCCACTGACCTTGGTCTCTCAAAGTGCTGAGATTACAGGCATGCCTGGCCTGCAAGTTCTGAGCCTAGTATAGGGGCTGCCTGGAGTCATGACATTACATTGTCTCCGAGAAGGAACTCAGCCTGCTCCCACCCGTGCCCTAGGGCCTAAGCTGCCACAGCACAGCACCATTTTCACACCAAACCACATCCTGCTCCAGGGCCCAATATCCCCTGTCTCTCCACATCCCTGGGGCCCCAACAACAACCCCCACTTCCACTCAGAGGGAGGCAGTGTGGCAACACCAGCTGGACGCAGCAGCATGGCCATGTTCCTGGAACCCGAGCCCATGCAGTGCCCAACGCCTTGGTGAACAGGCTGTGCAGCACATCAGGGAGGCTGCCCCCAGGACATAGGAAGCTGGACTGTGTGCTCCCCAATGCCTGAGAGCTGCCTGCCCAGGGCCTCTGACAGTGACCCCGTCCCCTCCAGCAGCAGGGCCAAGGCACATCTGCTTGTGCTGTCTGAAGACCCAAAATCCAGTGCCTTTGCATCCCACCAGGGGCCTCCACCAACACCAAGCCTGGTGCCTGCTGCCACCTCCCCAGATGCCCGTGTGAGCCACTTGAGGTCTGAGGACTGCTCTGCCAGGGGCCCACTGTCACCACAGCCAGTGCCTGTGGGTGCCACCCAGTGGCCTGAGGATTGGACCCCCAGAGCCCCAGTCCCCAGAAAGCCTCACACCACAGTCTCCACAAACAACTGCAGCCAAAGCCACAGAGTAACTCACAGACATGGCAACATTGAGAGCAGCCAAAGAAATCACATGGAGGCTGGGCGCGGTGGCTCACGCCTGTAATCCTAGCACTTTGGGAGGCCAAGGTAGGTTAATCACTGGAGGTCAGGGGCTCAAAACCAGCCTGGCCAACATGGTAAAACCCCATCTCTAGTAAAAATACAAAAAGTTAGCCGTGCATGGTGGTGCGCACCTATAGTCCCAGCTACTCAGGAGATTGAAGCAGGAGAATAGCTTCAACCCGGGAGGCAGAGGTTGCAGTGAGCCGAGATCGCACCACTGCACTCCAGCCTGGCAACAGAGCAAGACTCCTTCTCAAAAAAACAAAAAGAAGAAGAAGTGCCTTTTGCCTGCTGCCATGATTCTGGGGCCCTCCCCAGCCATGTGGAACTGTTAAGTCCAATGACACCTTTTTGTGTTCCCAGTTTCAGGTATGTATGTGTATCAACCGCATGAGAACGAATACAGTAAACTGGCAGCAGTAGAGTGGGGCGTTGCTGAGAAGATACCTGAAAATGTGGAAGCAACTTTGGAAGTGGGTAACAGGCAGAGGTCGGATGGTTTGGAGGGCTCAGAAGACAGGAACGTGTGGGAAAGTTTGGAACCTCCTAGAGACTCACTGAATGGCTTTTACAAACATGCTGATAGGAACAAGGTCCAGGCTGACGTGGTCTCAGATGGAGATGAAGAACTTGTTGGGTACTGGAGCTAAGATGACTCTTGTTGTATTTTAGCAAAGAGACTAGCAGCATTTTGCTCCTGCCCTAGAGATTTGTGGAACTTTGAACTTGAGAGAGATGATTTAGGGTATCTGGCAGAAGAAATTTCTAAGCAGCAAAGCATTCAAAAGGTGACTTGGGTGTTGTTAAAAGCATTCCGTTTTAAGAGGGAAACATCATAGAAAGTCAGAAAATTTGCAGCCTGATGATGCAGAAAAGAAAAACCAATTTCTTGAGGAGAAATTCAAGCCAGCTACAGAAATTTGCATGAGTAGCAGGGAGCCTATCCTCAAGACCATGGGGAAAATGTCTCCAGGCCATGTCAGAGACCTTCATGGCAGCCCCTCCCATCACAGGCTCAGAGGCCCAGGAGGAAAAAGTGGTTTCATGGGCCAGGCCCAGGGTCCTCTTGCTGTGTGTAGCCTAGGGACTCAGTGCCGGGTCCCACTCCAACTGTGGCTGAAATGGGTCAATGTACAGCTCGAGCTGTGGCTTCAGAGGATGGAAGCCCCGAGCCTTGGCAGCTTCCACGTGGTATTGAGCCTGCAGGTGCACAGAAGTCAAGAATTGAGGTTTGGGAACCTCCACCTAGATTTCAGATGTATGGAAACACTTGGATAACCAGGTAAAAGTTTGCTGCAGGGTTGGGGCCCTCATGGAGAACCTCTGCTAAGGCAATGCAGAAGGGAAATGTGGGGTTGGAGCCCTCACGCAGTGTTCCTCCTGGGGCACTGCCTGGTGGAGCTGTGAGAAGAGGGCCACTGTCCTCCAGACCCCAGAATGGTAGATCCACTGACAGCTTGCACCATACTCCTTGAAAAGCTGCAGACACTCAACGCCAGTCCATTAAAACAGCCGGCAGGGAGGCTGTACCCTGCAAAGCCACAGTGGTGGAGCTACCCAAGACCATGGGAACCCAGCTCTTGCATCAGGGTGACCTGGATGTGAGACCTATAATGGATATCCTTTTGGAGCTTTAAAATGTGACTGCCCTGCTAGATTTTGGACTTGCATCGTCCCTGTAACCCCTTTGTTTTGGCCAATTTCTTCCATTTGAAATGGCTATATTTATCCAATAATGGTACCCTCGTTGTATCTAGGAAGTAACTACCTTGCTTTTGATTTTACAGGGTCATAGGTGGAAGGGACTTGCCTTGTCTCCGGTGAGACTTTGGACTTTTGGGTTAATGCTGAAATAAGACTTTGGGAGACTGTTGGGAAGTCAAAACATGTTTGGTTTTGAAATGTGAGGACACGAGATTTGGAGGGGCCAGGGGCAGAATGATACGGTTTGGCTGTGTCTCCATTCAACTCTCAACTTCAATTATATCTCCCAGAATTCCCACATGTTGTGGGAGGGACCCAGGGGAGGTTAACTGAATCATGGGGGCTGGTCTTTTCCATTCTATTCTCATGATAGTGAGTAAGTCTCACGAGATCTGATGGGTTTATCAGAGGTTTCCACTTTTGCTTCATTTTTTCTCTTGCCACCGCCATATAAGAAGTTCCTTTCACCTCCTGCCACAATTGAGGCCTCCCCAGCCATGTGGAACTTTAAGTCCAATTAAACCTCTTTTTGTTCCCACTTTCAGGTAGGTGTTTACCAGCAGTGTGAAAACAAACTAATATAGACTGGAAGCCTTGTGACAGGAAGACTGAACATCTGAGATGTTTATAGAAAAAAAAAAAAAAAGATCTGCCTACATCCAGTCCTTGAGTTCTAGTAGAATGATTTATTGAACAACATTACGCCTTCAGCTCCATTCCAGGAGACAGGAACCCCAGAAACAGCAGGACGGTAGGCATCATCAGAATTGTGTATGAGTTGTGCTTGTGTGTGTGTTGAGGAAGAGGATGGGAAAACACGATGGTGGTAACCAGGGAAGATGGGATCCAGGAGGGGACTGTGAAGTCAGACCCCATGAACTGCCCAAATAATGCCCCTCCTTTTGGAAGTAACCGTGGTTCTGGATCCAGGGACATCAACAGTTGCAAGCTGATATTAAGAGTTGCCTATTGGATGTTCTGAGGGATATGTGATGTGAAGCCAAATGAATGAAGTTAGGAAGTCACATGACAGGTTGATGGATACTTTGTTTCATCACCTTGTAGAATTTCTTCCTTTTGAACATCACCTTCACTGGGTGTTAGCTCATCACTTAGGGGTCGGGATGAGGAGGCTGTTACAGGCCCATCTCCGCTCTTGGTCCTGAAGGGAATCCCACGTGTGAGGCAGTATACCAAGTATGCAGGGACAGGGAGGATGACAATGGCAAAAATGGTGACCATCAAGAGCAGTATCCATATTGGGTATTGTTGAAGCACCTCTTTTGACTGTGGAGAGATGGAGAAAAAGGTTCAGAATATCAAAGTCCCAAAGAGAAGAGGAAGAGTTGTGAAGGGGAAGGGTGGGTGGGGAACCAAGGCAGAATGAGTCTTCAGGCAGGAAGAGAATGAGATGACTGGGCTCTTTCACCATAAGTGAGTTGAAAGGTCTGGCCCCCACTCCCAAAGGGGTTCTGGGTCCCAGGGGAAGCTCACAGTGCTCGAGTCCCAGGACACATAGGTGATGGGCTGCTTACAGAGATCAACCGTCATGGTCACAAACAGGATTAGCAGCGCAACTGGACACACACAGAGCCACAGCCAACCACAGATGGGAGAGACGGGGTAGCCCAACAGGGTCATCAGGTCTGCGAGAAACCTGGGGAAGGGCCGCCAGATTGTGGGATGCCCAGTCAGGCCTTACCACCTTGGAAGCAGGGCCAGCCCAACCTTGGCATCTTTCAAACATTCTGTTGTATCTATAATCTCCTGTTTCATCGCAAGTCTCATCCTCTCTCTTCTCCCTAGTCAGTCTGTCTTTTATTCCAATCCAAGAAAATTTTTCAAACACCCCTCTCCTGCTCAAGAACCTTCCATGGGTATCCAATGCCCTCAGGAGGAAGGCCAAATCTCTTTCCTTCATCCTATAAATATAAGAATGTCACTGGGTGTGGTGGCTCACGCCTGTAATCCCAGGCCGAGGTGGGTGGATCACCTGAAATCGGGAGTTGAAGACCACCCTGACCCACATGGAGAAATCCTTCATGGCCTGGCCCCCATTACTTCTCTAGGATCACCTCCTAATGTCTTCTATTCCAGCCACTCTGACTTCCTTGTTTCTCAAAAACGCCAGGCATTATGCTTCCTCTGTTTTCTGTTTCCGTGCAGGGAGCACTCTGCCTCAAAATCTTGTCATGACTCCCTCCCTCCTGTCATTCAGGAGTCTGCTCACATGTCACCTTACTGGAAAGGCCCTCCCTGAAGTTCTGTCTGGATTGGTGCCCACACACACTCCCACTGTGGGCCATCTGACCTCACCCTTCGATTTTTCCCGTCAATTATATTTATTCTCAACGTTTTTATTCTTTCTTTGCTAATTTGGTTATTGTCTCTCTAGACCACTAGAATGTAAGCTTTCTGCAAACAGGAATACTTTTTTTATTCATTGTCCCTATCCCTGATGACATATATGCAGCACCCAAGATACCTGTGAAGATGGATGAATGAATAAAAAGATTTCCCAGAAGGCCCTGAAATTAAGAGCCCCTATGTCACACTAGTGGGATTTAGTCCCATGCTTCTTAGGACATCACCTCCTGGCCCCATAGGCCCAGGATACAGCCATGGTTTCCAATGTGACGATGACAACGATGGGGAAGACTATCCAGTGTTCAGACAGCAGTCTGATGAAGTAGATCCCTGAAGGTCGAATGAAGAAGTGGCCACACATAAACATGAGCGTCGAGAGTCCCACTGGAGAAAACATTAGATCTGGGTCAAGGTTAGAAGTCAGGCTGAGTGACAAGGGCTAGGTAGAGGTCACAGCCAGGCGTGGCGGCTGACATCTGTAATCCCAGCATTTTGGGAAGCCGAAGTGGGCAGATCACTTAAACCTAGGAGTCTGAGACCAGCCTGGGCAACATGGCAAAAGCCCATCTCTACAAAAACTACAGAACTTAGCTGGGCATGGTGGTACATGCCTATGGTCCCAACTACTCAGGAGGCTGAGGTGGGAGGATCACTTGAACCCAGGAGGCACACACTGCAGTAAGCCGAGATCATACCACTGCACTCCAGCCTGGGCTACAGAGATCCTGTCTCAAAAAAAAAAAAAAAGTCCCAGTGGTGTCAGGGGTCAGGGTCATTGTGAGGGGCAGGGCCTCAGTCAGAGTACCTATGAGCAGCTTTGTATGTTTCCTGTAGAAAGAGAAGTTGTCCTGGAGCGGAGTAACAAGGCCCTGCATGATCCCCATCGCGCTGCTCAGCCCCAAGGCCAGCAACACCAGGAAGAAGATGAAAGACCAGAAGACAGACAGGGGAAGGAAGGACATGGCTTCAACAAAGGACAGGAATACAAACTTTGGGCCCTCCTTAGCCTGCAAGCAGAGAACAAACAGGCATTAAAGTATAATTGAACCAAACAATAAGAAAAAATACAGACAAGTGGACATTCCATCTTCCCTGGAAAACTCCCGAAAATTCCTAGATCACTGAGAAAATCAGATCTCCAATGGAAGCCTCTGACACAGAAAATCAATCCAGCTAGTGTTATCCATGGAAGGCCATTCCACAAGCTATAGTACTTTGTGTTACTAGAGCTGCACATTATCCTGGTGCTTCCAGAATTTTCTTCTGGCCCTAAGAAAAGCTAAACTTGTGGCCGGGCGTGGTGGCTCATGCCTGTAATCTTAGCACTTTGGGAGGCTGAGGCAGGTAGATCACTTGAGGTCAGGAGATCGAGATCATCCTGGCCAACGTGATGAAACCGCCGGCTCTACTAAAAATACAGAAATTAGCTGGGCGTGGTGGTGCAGGCCTGTAATCCCAGCTGCTTGGGAGGCTGAGGGAGGAGAATTGCTTGAACCTGGGAGGCGGAGGTTGCAGTGAGCCGAGATCGTGCCACTGCACTCCAGCCTGGGGACAGAGTGAGACTCCATCTCCTTTAAAAAAAAAAAAAAAAAAAAAGCTAAACTTTCTGTTGTCCCAAAGGCTTTCAGGAACTCTCTGGCCACCCTGCCCCCAGCCCCAGCTATTTTTTCTGACCTTAAAAAATTGAGTCTCTATGTTGCACTCAGACACCTCGTGGAGAACCATGCTTCTGATGCTCGGGGGAAGGCCACTGAGCCAGGTGTTGTAGACAGAGGTCGGGTTTTCATGCAGGCTGGCAGGGGGGCTGGCGGCAGGAGGCAGTTTCCCCAGGGCTATCAAGTTTGAAAGTGTTTCAGCATTCCTGAGGAGAGGAGGTTGAATCAGATGGAACCATTTGGCCCAGTAGAAGATAGTCTCCTGTTCCCTTATCTTCAAGAGGAAAAAGGCTATCACTGGCTTAGCATTACTGATCCGGGCAAGATAGAGCTGGGATGAAACCTAAAAGGCACACACCTTCAGGGCCGTGAATTAGCTTGTGTAATCCTGGAGAACCTATGACCATGGGGGATCCTAGAAGTATTTTCTACAGTCTTCTTGGGGACTCTGTGGTCTCCGCTCTAGTGATGAGGTCTCTTATTCACTGTCTACCTTCCCTCTCCGCCAAGACTAATGGGTAAAAGTCAGCTTTCTAATCTTCCTATTGGCCAGGCACGGTGGTTCACACCTGTAATTCCAGCACTTTGGGAGGCCGAGGCAGGCAGATCACCTGAGGTCAGGAGATCGAGACCAGCCTGACCAACATGGAGAAACCCCATCTCTACTAAAAATACATTAGCTGGGCGTGGTGGCACATGCCTGTCATCCCAGGTTCTCAGGAGGCTGAGGCAGGAGAATCACTTGAACCTGGGAGGCAGAGGTTGCAGTGAGCCAAGATTGCGCCACTGCACTCCAGCCTGGGCAACAAGAGTGAAACTCTGTCTCAAATAAATACATAAATAATTAATAATAAACTTCCTATTATGGCATGTCCGGGAGCACACAGACTATGATGCACATAATGTTCCCATGGAGTTGTGCTGTGTGAGAGCAACTGATGCTTGGACATTTTGCTGTGAGCCCTGCTGACCATTTTGGCCTCACAGTCCCCTGTGGCCCTCTGCACATTCCATGTTCTGGCCAGATTTAACTACTTCCAGCTTCAGGGCCCATAATACCCTCTCCTCTCACACACAAGACCAACTCCACCCCACCACCGTTCTTCACTTGGCAAACTCTTACAAATCCTTAAAAATTCAGCTCATTGCACTTTAGAACTGCCATGGACGGCTTGCCAAGATTCACCGATAAAAGCAGAAGGCAAGCAAGTAGAGTTTGATCACATTTTAGAAAATAAAATACTATATGCTATCCCAGCACTAAGCTAGAGATTTGAACCAATTTTCTCACTGGAAATAATTTAAAAGGCTGGAAGATATTTTAAAATCTTCTAATGAAATAAAAATGTTGACAAGATCATAAAGAATTATCAAGCAAAAATCGAAGTATAGGCAAAGCAGTGGAGAAAGGGGCCTTCCAAAGACACTCTGTCCCAAAGATGTATGCCAAATACAACAAACTGGACCTGCAGTTTCTGATTGTATGACTTTTCAGATATAAAAGGAGGCCATGGAGGCCAGATATAAAACACCAGAGCCGGCCAGGTGCAGTGGCTCACACCTGCAATCCCAGCACGTTGGGAGGCCGAGGCGGGCAGATCACTTGAGGTCAGTAGTTTGAGACCAGCCTGGCCAACATGGTGAAACCCCATCTCTACTAAAAACACAAAAATTAGCCGGGCATGGTGGTGCAACCCTGTAATCCCAGCTACTCAGGAGGCTGAGGCAGGAGAATCACTTGAACCCAGGAGGCGGACGTCGTGGTGAGCCGAGATCATGCCATTGCACTCCAGCCTGCGCAACAAGAGCAAGACTCTGTCTCAAAAAAAAAAAAAGAAAAAAAATAGACATGTTAACTAATGATCCTGAAAAAAGCCCGGAAACACCTTGTGGTCAACTAATTTTCAACAAACATACCAAGGCAGTTTAATAAAAAGAGAATAGTCTTATTAAAAAATAGTGCTAGAATAACTGGATATCTAAGTAGAAAAAAAAGTAGGCAGGGCGCAGTGGCTCATGCCTATAATCCCAGCACTTTGGGAGGCTGAGGCGGGCAGATCATGAGGTCAGGAGATCGAGACCATCCTGGCTAACACAGTGAAATCCCATCTCTACTAAAAATATAAAAAAATAGCCGGGTGTGGTGGCACACGTCTATAGTCTCAGCTACTTGGGAAGCTGAGGCAGGAGAATTGTTTGAACCTGGGAGGTGGAGGGTGCAGTGAGCCTAGATCGTGCCTTTGCACTCCAGCCTGGGCAACAGAGTGAGCCTCCATCAAAAAAAAAAAAAAAAAAAGAGAGAGAGAGAGAGAATAATAGTTATTCTGATTGGTGTGGTTTCTCACAACATTCTAATTGGTGGGTTTCTCACCACCCCACTCAGAATGGCTATTATTAAAAAAAAAAATAACAGATGTTGGTGAGGTTGCATAGAAAAGGGAATGCCTATACACTCTTGGTGGGAATGTAAATTAGTTCCACCACTGTAGAAAGCAGTTTGGAGATTTCTCAAAGAACTTAGAACTACCATTCAACCCAGCAGTACCATTACGGGGTACATATCCCCAAAGGAAAATACATCATTCTACCAAAAAGACACATGCACTCATGTGTTCATCACAGCACTATTCACAACAGCAAAGACATGAAGTCAACCTAGATGCCCATCAATAGTAGACTGGATAAAGAAAATGTGATACATACACACCATGGAATACTACACTGTCATGAAAAAAGAACAAAATCATGTCTTTTGCAGCAACATGGATGCAGCTGGAGCCTACTATCCTAAGTAAATTAACACAGGAACAGTAAACCAAACGCCACATATTGTCACTTATAAGTGGGAGCTAAACACTGAGTGCACATGGACATAAAGATGGCAGCAACAGGCACTGAGGACTACTAGAGGGAGGAAGAAGGGAGAGGAATGAGGATTGAAAAACTACCTATCAGGTACTATGCTCACTACCTGGGTGATGGGATCATTTGTAGCCTAAACTTCAGCAACACACAATTTACCCATGTCACAAACCTGCAGAGGTACCCTCTGAAACTGCCTGTTACCTCAGCATTTGGGAGGATGAGGCAGGCCGATCACTTAAGGTCAGGAATTTGAGAACAGCTTGAGCAACATGGGGAAACCCCGTCTCTACTAAAAACACAAAATTAGCCAGGCGTGGCGGTAGAAGAATTGCTTGAACCCGGGAGGCGGAGGTTGCAGTGAGCCAAGAGCCTGGGTGACAGAGGCAGCTCAGTGTCAGGGAAAAAAAAAGAAAGAAAAAGAAAGCTGAAAGATAGTGGGCTATCTTCAATGTGGTAGGAAAAAAAAAAAAAGCACTGTCAAGCTAGTAATCTGTATCCAGATACAAGAGATTTCAAAACACAGTGAAAGATATTTTCAAAAGAAAAGTAAGAACTGGCCACTAGCAGACCATCACTAAAGAATAATTCAAGGATATTTAAGTAAAAGGAAATCCCTGATGGAAGGGCCCAGGATACAAGACAGAATAAACATCAAAGAAAGCAACAAATAGGAAGCAGTACATCTAATTGAACATTAACTATATAATACAACAATAACGGGCCGGACACGGAGGCTTAGGCCTATAATCCCTGCACTTTGGGAGGCTGCGGTGGGTGAATCGCCTGAGGTCAGGAGTTCGAGACCAGCCTGACCAGGAGAATTGCTTGAATCCGGGAGGCAGAGGTTGCAGTGAGCCAAAACTGCACCATTGCACTCCAGCCTGGGCAACAAGAGCGAAACTCCGTCTCAAAAAAACAAACAAATAAACAATAATGTCTGTGCATTTTAGTAAAAGAATATGAAACAAAAGTACATGAGGTACACGCTTGTAATCCCAGCTACTTGGGAGGCTGAGACAGGAGAATCACTGGAACCTAGGAGGCAGAAGTTGCAGTGAGCCAAGATTGCACCACTGCTCTCCAGCCTGGGCAACAAAGCAAGACTGTCTCAAAACAAAACAAAAACATGATATAACATTCAAATGTAACTTAGGAATGCATGTAAGTGGATATAAAGAGTTTTGGAGCCCTTATCTTGAACAGTGACGTATGATTACCTTTAGACATCCATAAATTAAGAAAGCACATTGTGAATTCTAGGGAAATCACTCAAGAACAGAAAACAGAGTAGATAATTTCCAAACTAGCAGAGGAAAAAAATGGAATAACTACTAAGTCAATCCAAAAGAAGGCAAGAAAAGAGAAAAAAAGAAACAGAGACCAGGAGAAACAAACAGCAAAGTAAGATGGAAGACAGCCAATTATTTCCTACCATGATGGCAGAGGAAGGGAGCCAACCTTCCTTTCCCCATAAAATGCAACAATTTGGCAACTATATATGAACAAAAATTACTCTGGGCTGAGCACGGTGACTCATGCCTGTAATCCCAGCACTTTGGGAGGCCGAGGCGTAGGATCACTAGAGCTCAGGAGTTCGAGACCAGCCTGGCCAACATGGGGAAACGCTGTCTCTACTAAAAATACAAAAACTACCTGGGCTTAGTGGCGCGTGCCTGTAATCCCAGCTACACGGGAAGCTGAGGCAGGAAAATTGCTTGAACCTGGGAGGCTGCAGTGAGCAGAGATGGTGCCACTGTACTCCAGCCTGGGCAACAGAGCCAGGCTCAGTCTAAAAAAAAATTACTCTGGAAGAGTTGAGAAGTCAGCTTCAGCAACAGCGGGAGAAAGAATCCTAGAAACACCCGCACAGAAACGGTGGAAAGAACAGTTCCATTTTGCCCACATCACCCCATCCCCCGAGCCAGCACTGCTCAGCATGGAGAGGGAATTCCCTGGCTTGCATATCCTTCTTTCAGGGAAAATGAGGGCGGGGCGTACAACCAGCTTCCCCAGCGTTTTGGGACACTGCCCAAGTAGCTTTAGTTTCACTCGGCTCACATTTCCGCGGGAACTGGCATCGCCGAAACATGTGGAGATGATGGGGAACCAAGAAGTGGACCAGGCTGTCAGTATCAGCCAGGCTGGTGGGAGCCACAGCGACCCCTAGTGGTCGGCTCAACACAGGACTCTAGGGGACTTATGTAGTGAGGCCCTCAACAGCACTCACGGCCACTGTGCCGCTCCGCACAGTTTTCACCACCAAGGACCCGCTGATGTTACCAATGGCTGATGCCAGCAGCATTTTCTGCAGAGGAACCAAGCTGAAGAAACCACTACCAGCACTGCAGCAGCAAAGCCCTGAAGTTTTTTTCCACCTTCACAGTCTCCAGGGGCCTGGCCCTCTAATTTCTCCTTCCTCTATCCCTGGAACTGCCTAAGCTGTTCAATACCATGGTCACCCAGACCCAGTCACCCACCCCAGTAGCCATCGCATTCTCTTGGGTGCCTAAGCCAACATCCCTCCTCCGTAGAGTCACCCCAGCTGCTGCCTCTACAAGTGCTCTGAGCCAAGGACCCAGCACAGCTACCATACACAGCTAGACCTCCCTCATCCCTAGGTTCTAACTCCAGCATCATGCTTGCACCTCAGCTGGCCCCACAGCTGCATGTGCACACACGCCTCCAGCTCAGCCCTGCAACTACCCACAAACATGCAGATGGCCTGATCTCTGTGGCCAGGGCCCTGCAATTAGGCACAAGCTGTCAGCCCCCACTGCCACGTGCATGCCCTTAGTCAACCCCAGCCCCTGCCTATGACTCCACCCCTTGCCACTATCAATGAGTCTGCAACTGGCCTCTGCTGCCATGCTGCCAGGTACAGCCAGCCTCTACAGCAGAGTGTGTGCACACCACTGACCTCAGCCTCCACTGCTGCGAGTCCTGGCCCCTAGCTGCTAGGCAAGAGGCACAGCTGAGGTCCCAGAAAACTCTGTGGGAAGTTCACAGACACTGTGGACCTCCCACAGCTGTTGCCACCAAAGACCACGCAGGCGCCAACAATACAGCCAGCCCCCAGCTGCCTGTGCTAACAAGGCTCTGTGTCCCTCCAACCTGGACCCACGACAAGACCCCCCATAGTTGACACTCTGTGCCATTGGACCCACTGCCAGAGAGCACCATGCTCCTCCCTCAGCTCCCATGCACGTGAAGGTCTTTCCTTGCCAGTCCAGTCCATAAAATCTGGAAGAAGTTCATGCTTCTTTAAATGCTTTTCTCAAGACTACAAAAATCATGAAGAATTGGAGAAACATGGCAACACCAAAGGAAAACAAACTCCCATTAGCTGACTCCAAAGAACTGCAGATCCACTCACTGCCTGGCAATGAATTCACAATAGTAGTTCTAAAGAATCTCATTTTAGAACTGAACAATACAGTAAGAAATTCAAAATTCACTTGATGGGCTAAACAGCAGAATGAAGATGACAGAGGAAAGAGTCAGTGACCCGGAAGATAAATCAACAGAAAGTATCCAATGTGAACAAGTGTTTTTAAAAGAGTGGAAAAAATGAACAGAGACTCAGAAACTTGGGGTACAATAACAAAAAGCCTATTATCTATGTAATCAGAGTCAAAAAGAATAATAGAAAAAATGTCATGGAGAAAAAGTTTTTTGGTTTTTTCTGAGACACAGTTTCACTCTTGTTGCCCAGGCTGGAGTGCAGTGGCGCCATCTTCACTCACTGCAACCTCCGCCTCCCAGGTTCAAGCGATTCTCCTGCCTCAGCCCCCTGAGTAGCTGGAATTACAGGCACCTGCCACAACACCCAGCTAATGTTTCATATTTTTTAGTAGAGACGGGGTTTCACCATGTTGGCCAGGCTGATCTCCAACTCCTGACCTCAAGTGATCCACTCACCTCAGCCTCCCAAAGTGCTGGGATTACAGGTGTGAGCTGCTGCCCCCAATCAGAGAAAATTATTAAACAAGTTTTTTTTTTTAATTTCCCCTATCTGGCAAAGTCATAACACTTTACTTGCAAGAATCTCAGCGAATCCTAAACAGGATAAGCCCCAAAAGTCCACATCCAAATATATCAAAAAAGTCACTGAAACTTAATAAAATTCTGCCAGGCACAGTGGCTCATGCCTGTAATCCCAGCACTTTGAGAGGCCAAGGTAGGAGGATTGCTTGAGTCCAGGAGTTTGAGACCAGCCTGGACAACATACAAAATACAATCAATCAATCAATCAATGCCTGGCTTCAAGAGTTCCTAGGCTTACAGTGAGTGAGTAAAAATTTTCACCACCTGGCAGGCCCAAGAACCTTAAAACTGCAGGTAAAATTTAAAGTCTGCCTTGGTTTTGACTTCCTTGCCTCAAGAAGTTATTAAATCTCAGGTTTCAGTCAGGTGCAGTGGCTCACATCTGTAATCTCAGCGCTTTGGGAGGCCGAGGTGCCTGAATCACGTGAGGTCTGTAGTTCGAGAGCAGCCTGGCCAACACAGTGAAGCCCCGTCTCTACTAAAAATACAAAAATTGGCCGCGTGTGATAGCATGTGCTTGTAATCACAGCTACTTGGGACGCTGAGGCAGGAGAATTGCTTAGACCTGGGAGGCGGAGATGGCAGTGAGCTGAGATTGAGCCGCTGCACTCCAGACTGGGTGACAGAGTGAGACCCCATCTCAAAGAAAAAAAAAATCTGAGGTTCCTATACCATCAATGTAGAGAGAAAAAGTTAATGTTTCTAAAGAAAAACTGTAACACATCTGCTACTAGATTGTGGCTGTGTGTGTTGTTTCCAAGTTCTTGTTATCTACCTGCAGACTGGACTAGATCCTGAATTCTCCTAATTTCCTCCAATATTTGGCTACTACTCTCCAACTCAAAACCAAAGTTGCTCTGTTCCTAAAGCCCTATAAGCTGAAACTAGACAAATTTTCAGAACAAGCCACGTTCCTGATGTATGGACCACGCATAAAGTTCACCAAACTACCATAACCAGAGACATTCAAACTACAAATCAGGAGGAGAAGGTGATGTTTCCATGCAGCAGAAAGCTTTCCTAAGACATAAGAACAAGGCTCCATATCATAATGAGGCTTTTATCCCCTTAATGCTGTTTTTACTCAGCAGGAAAGTGGTATAATTAAAACCTCACAATCAATACCTTCTGCTGGTGACAGAACCTAACTTAAGAAATGTTTAGTACCCATTGGTTAAATAAGAAAATGTCTTTGTGTTTGTTCATACTACATGCTATACCAGGATAAATTCCTCTGGGAAAAGTTGAGACCCATATATACAAAATAAGAAAGGCCACACAGTTACAACGGTCTCATCTAATTCCCTTCAGTCATTTATTTGATTTATACAAGTGGTAGTCTTTAAACCTAGGTTTGGGGCACAAAACTATTATCATTTTACTTTGTATTTGCCCTTTTTAAAACTTTGTATCTGGCTGGGTGCAGTGGCTCACACCTGTAATCCCAACACTTCAGGAGGCCACGGTGGGCAAATCATGAGGTCAAGAGATCAGGACCATCCTGACCAACATGGTGAAACCCCGTCTCTACTAAATATACAAAAATTAGCGAGGCATGGTGGCACACGCCTGTAGTGCCAGCTTCTCGGGAGGCTGAGGCAGGAGAATCACTTGAACTCGGGAGGCAGCGGTTGCAGTGAGCCAAGATCCCACCACTGCACCCCAGCCTGGTGACAGAGTAAGACTCCATCTTAAAAAACAAACAACAACAACAACAACAAAAAACTTTGTATCTGTCACTTGTTAAATTTTTACAGAAGTACAACTCCTAATAAAATAATGCTGGCCCAGCTCGACACTTTGAGATAATAACAAAAGATGATGGAAAAGACAAAATTGAACTTAATAATGGAACCCAGAGATTTAACCTAAAAGATACTCCCTTCAAATGTCCCTTCTTGCTCAAATGTGGCTAAAAGAGTTTTGACACTGACTCCAAGTCACCCGTCATTTCCCTCAATGTGACATGAGACCAGCAACTGGGACAAGCTCATCCTGACATTGAGGGGTATCAAAACACAAATATGAATGTTTGATCAGTGATGATTTTGGAGACAGATCTTGATCAAACGGGGAAATGTGAAAGCTGTGAGAAAAAAATGGAGTCACTA
Organism: Sapajus apella; assembly: GCF_009761245.1. NCBI lineage: Eukaryota > Metazoa > Chordata > Mammalia > Primates > Cebidae > Sapajus > Sapajus apella. The sequence goes on along the minus strand of NW_022437084.1, from coordinate 3,025,299 downwards.
ATATTAAGAAAGCCCTAGCAAGGCTGGGTTCAGTGGCTCATGCCTATAATCCCAGCACTTTGGGAGGCCGAGGTGGGTGGATCACCTGAGGTCAAGAGTTCGAGACCAGCATGACCAACATGGTAAAACGCCATCTCTACTAAAAATACAAAAATTAGCTGGATGTAGTAGTAGACACCTGTAATCCCAGCTACTTGTGAGGCTGAGGCAGGAGAGTTGCTTCAACCAGGGAGGCAGAGATTGCAGTGAGCTGAGATTGCATCACTGCACTCCAGCCTGGGCAACAAAGCAAGACTCCATCTCAAAAAAAAAAAGAAAGCCCTAGCAAATGGGGCCAAGGAAGGCCATGAAGAGAGGGTTCTCACACCTATATGCCTGATTAAAAAAAAAAAAAAAAACTATAACGGTGCATAAAGACCATTGCAACCTTACACACACAAAAAAAAATACTCCTGCAGAAACATCTGCCCAACAAATACCTATCCAACCATGGACTGTTGTCACCCTTGTTATTATCTCCGTAGCCAAGGAAAACTATTTTAAAACAATTATGTTATCCTCTTCATTTTTTCCTTTAAAAACTTTGTTGGCCGGGCATGGTGGTTCACACTTCAGGAGGCTGAGGCAGGCGGATCAACTCAGGTCGGGAGTTGGAGACCAGCCTGACCAGCATGGTGAAACCCCATCTCTACTAAAAATATGAACAATTAGCTGGGCGTGGTGGTGGATGCCTGTAATCCCGGCTACTTGGGAGGCTGAGGCAGGAAAGTCATTTGAATCTGGGAGGCTCAATGCACTCCACCAGCTGGGAGAAAAGAAATTTAATATATACAACTGGAAAATGACAACATATCCAGAACATATAAAGAACTCCAAAGAAAATGATCATCCAATATTTTTTTTAAATGGGCAAAAATGAACTTGACCACACATTTTGCTAAAGAGACAATCCAATGGCCAATAAATAGATCAAAAGATACATAACCTTATCAATAACCAGAGAAATACAAATTTAAACCATACAATCCTACCAAATTGGCAAAATTTTTAAACTATGACAATACAAGTATTTGCAAGAGTAAGGTAATGAGAACTTCCATACATACGTTTCATATACATACAATTATAAATTGGCACAAACACTATGAAAAGTAATCTGGCATCATCTGTGAAGTTATAGACAGACATGGTAGAGTGAAGAAATACAGCCACAACATTCTGCAATTAAGAGGTAAAATCTATTTTTTACCTTTGGAATCTGGGAGGGCCTTTTTTCATTCTTTCGTTTTTTTTTTTTTTTTTTTTTTTAGTTGAGATGGAGTTGGTTTCACCATGTTGGTCAGGATGGTCTCAAACTCCTGACCTCAGGATCCACCCGCCTTGGACTCCCAAAGTGCTGGGATTATAGGCATGAGCCACCATGTCCGCCCTGGGGTGGCTTTGTTTTACTTCCTTCAACCAAGAAATGTAGCGGCAATGGAAGCGGTCCTACACTCCTCTTCAAGACAGTTTGCTGAGTCTGCCCTTGTGCTCTGTGAGCTGCCATGTGAGGAAGACCAAACTAGCCCCATAGAGAGGCCTCATGGAAGTGAACAGCCCTTGCTGGCTTATGTATGCATATCTAAGGAATATAGTAACCACTATCCTGACTTTTATGTCTACAAACAGGAGTAAGCCCAGCCAACACCACTTAAAGAGGAGCAGCGCCGGCCAGGCACGGTGGCTCATGCCTGTAATCCCAGCACTTTGAGAGGCCGAGGTGGGCGGATCACCTGAGGTCAGGAGTTCACCTGGCCAACATGGTGAAACCCTGTCTGTCTCTACTAAAAACACAAAAATTAGCTGGGTGTGGTGACGGGCACCTGTAATCCCAGCTACTTGGGAAGCTGACGCAGGAGAATTGCCTGAACCTGGGAGGCGGCGGTTGCAGTGAGCTGAGATCAGGCTACTGCACTCCAGCTCCAGTGACAAAAGTGAAACTGTCTCAAAAAAAAGAGCAATGCCATCCCTGCTGGGCTCAGCCCCCAGCCAACCCTGCAGCTGAATGCAGCCATGTTAGTGAACCCACACAAGCACAGCAGAAGAATTTTCCAGCCAACCCACAGAATCATAAGATAAGTCATTGTTGTTTTAATCCATTTACTTCCAGGACAATTTGTTACCTAAGAATACATAGCTATGCCTCGACAATCTAACTCATCTCTCCCAGAAATATGTGCACATATGCCGTACACAGGGACATGTGCAAGAATGTTTACAGCAACACTGTTTTAATGGCATAAAACTGGAAAGACTCCAAATGTCATCAATAGTAGAATGGATTTTTTTTTAACTGTGGTATAGTTATATACCGAAACATTATACAGCATTTTAAAAGCGCAGATTAAAGTTATACACAGTGTGGATAAATATTACAAACATGTTGAATGAGAGAAATAAAGCACAAAAGTAAGCAAAGAGAATGTATATGTGAGGGAACAAATAACTAAACTGTATTGCTTTACGGGAGGCTGAGGCAGGAAAATTGCTTGAACCTAGGAGGCAGAGGTTACAGTGAGCCAAGATCACGCCACTGCACTCCACCCTGGGTGACGGCGAGACTCCATCCCCCACCCCCCAAAAAAACTAAACTAACAAACAGAAAAACTGTATTTCTTCATGTGAGTGGACAAATTAAACTGTATTGCTTAGCTCTGCATACATAGATGATAGAATATAAAGAAAAACAAACAACTAATCGCTATTCGGACTTTTATGATGATTAGTTCTTTTCTTCCTTATATTCTAACATCTATGTATGCATATCTAAGCAATATAGTAACCACTATCCTGACTTTTATGATGGTTACCTCCGGGAGGCAGTAAAGAGATTATGATTAGAAAAAGACACGTGGAGAGCTCCTAGGGTTATTCTAGTTCTTAATACCGGTGATGTTTACTTCATAGTTCTTTACATTACACATTGTTTTATACATTTTTTCTTTTTTTCCTTGAGGTGAGGTCTCACCCAGCTGGTTTCAAACTCCTCGATTGAAGCAATCCTCCCATGAATCATAAACAATGGACTTAAGCCCATTGTTCATGAAAGCACCAAGAAGACACCAGCCACCGTGCCTGGCCTTGTTTTACGCATTTTTCTATGTGTATTTAATAGCTCATAATAAAAGGGGTTTTTTTGGAAAACACACAAAAAAATACCATTACACTGCCACCAGACTGGAAAAAATTTAAAAGTCCAATCAAGTTTAATCAAGTGTTGTGCAAAAAGCAAAACGAATGAAAGTCTCACACATCCTCGATGGGCGGGTAATGCATCATACCACTTTGAAAAGCAGACACTATATGGTAAAACTGAAGGTGAGCATACCCTACTCAGCAATTCCATTCCTAACTATATACTGTCAAGAACTCTTGCACATGTACACATGTATATGCCCAGGCATCTTCTAGAAGAAAATGGTGGTTATTTGTGAGGGTTATAATTACTGGGAGAGGCTGGGCGTGATGGCTCATGCCTGTAATCCCAGCTCTAAGGGAGGAAGAGGCAGGAGGATAGCTTGAGCCCAGGAGTTCAAGACCTGCCTGACCAATACAGTGACAGACCCCATTCTCAAAAATTAAAAAAATTAAAAAAATAAAGATTACTGGGAGCAATTCAACTCGGGGCTGCCTCCTCTGGAAGGCCCCATCTGACTAGCCCAGACAGAATTAATGACTCTGTCTCCTGTCCTCACCCATCACTTCTGCTGCCAGTTAGCACAAGGTGGGCGGATGTTCAACTAAGAGGCTGAACTTACCTCTCACAGCAGCGATGTGTGATGACTGTCGCCCAGAAGCCCAGGACACAAAAGTTGAAAGATGTGGTAATCACCAAAGTGAGCAGGTTCATCAAGGACACGAGAAAGGCATCACTGAGACAGTTGTTGGACTGCGGCATGTATGAGGCTAAGGAGGCAACGGAGCCAAGGCCTACGCCTGTGTTAAACAAAACGTGACTCCCTGCTACAGACCACACACTCACATTGTACACGTCCGCTATCTAAAAGAGAAAAAAGTATAAGGCGGTTGTAAAAGAAGAAGCAGAGGACAACTACAACAGAAACGTTTCGAGGAGGAGAGAGGGAGATACAGAAAGCAAGACTGGGGAAAGCAAGCTCTACGAGTAGGCAGCTGTGGTGCCCCACAAGGCCTGATGGGGGACTGAGGAACACAGGTTTCACCTTGGCAACCATCAGCTGTTGAAGGCCAAATTTTGCCCCTTCCAGCAGTAGACTCCCGATGAAGAGCCCAACGATGATGAAACAGGGGAGTGGTACCAACACATATATGACCTGAATAGGGAGTGCGACGTATCAGCAACTGTGTACCAGTAGGGGTCAACTAAGAGTCAGGCGAGATCAAAAGTTCTGAGTCAGAAATGAGTAGGAGTTAGAAGAAAGCGTTCAGCAAGGGTCAGGGGTCAGGGGCCAGTGGGAGTAAAAGGCCAGAGGAGTAAGAAATTAGGAAATCAACAAGTAGCAAAGTGAGGTAAGGACTAAAGCATCTGAGAATTTCAGGGAATCCAACACTGGTGGCTCACCTTCCTGGTGGACTTAAGCCCATTGATCATGAAAGCACCAACAAGACACCAGCAAATAAAGAAGGGCAGGACCAGACTGCTGACTGGTGACCCACCATCCTCAATTCTGTCTGAGGCCTTCAAGGTCTCCTGGTACCAGAAGTACATGGAGGGTGTTGTCCGTTCACATGCAGGATCTGGGGGGACCTGGCTTTGGACATGCCTGCTAGACAAGGTAACCCCTCCTCTTTTTTATCCCCTCCCCCACCTCCCTTTCCTCTTTCCTCCTCCCATTTCTTTTTCCTTCTTCTGTCTTCCTCTTCCTTGTCCCTCGCCACTCCTTTCTACTCTTCCCAATTCCCTTCTACTTCTCCATTTTTCCCTTCTCCTCTTCTTTCACCTCTTCCTCACCAAAGCCACTAGAGTTCTCCATTAAGTGACATTTCTCCCATGGAACAGGATACTGGAAGGACTGGCTCAGGTAGAAGACCATCCAGGAATTCATCACATTCAAGTACAAGCCAACGATGAAGCACACCTGGGGGTCAAGGAGGAAGTGGCTGGGGAGAAAGAGCAGGGACAGGAAAGGGGAGGGAACTTGAGAGAGGATTGGGGAACCAAAGGGATTTAACTCATGGAAGTACTCATGGGACACATTTCAGGAAGAGGGTTGGCATGGGGGTGGGGTGTAAAAGTCAGGCCTGGGCAGCCAAGGGCTCCTCACCATGAAGCTGGAATACCCCACACCACCAATCCAGGGGGCAATGATCTTCCATATGCCCATGCTACCCTGATGCATGCTCTGACCAGCTGCCATCTCCAGGAAGAGAAGAGGAACCCCGACTAGGAACAGCATGAAGATGTAGACAGCTATGAAACTGCCTGTGAAGAGGATTCAGGAGGAACTCTGAAAACCATCTGGGCTTTCAGTGCCTGGACTGCTTCAGGAGCCCAGGAAAACATTCTCCGTACCAATGAACTCCCCCAGGGCGACAGGGCTCACCCATTTCTTTTTTTGTTTGTTTGTTTGTTTTTTTGAGACAGAGTCTTGCTCTGTCACCCAGGCTAGAGTGCAGTGCAATCTCGGCCCACTGCAACCTCCGCCTCCCTGGTTCATGTGATTCTCCTGCCTCAGCCTCCAAAGTAGCTGGGACTACAGGCACATGCCCCCATGCCCAGCTAATTTTTTTGTATTTTTAGGAAAGACAAGGTTTCACCACATTAGCCAGGATGGTCTCCATCTCCTGACCTCATGATCTGCCCACTTCAGCTTCCCAAAGTGCTGGGATTACAGGCATGAGCCACCACGCCTGGCCAGGCTCACCCATTTCTACATCTCTCACAATCCCAAATGTCCAATCCCCTGGCCCCCAATTCCTGGAAGACCCAGGTACCTAGTTTCCAGCCCATCTTGGACCGAGGCCTCCAGCTCAGCCATCCCCATGTTCAAATACCCTGAACCTCTACCCGCCTTGTGATTCTAGGTGTCCAGGGACCTGGTGCCTATGCTGCTCAGAGTACCAGGTCTTCAGCCTCCACGTTATCTCAGAGACATTCACGTTTAAAGCCTGGCTAGGACTCTGTCTGCTAGCCCCTTGGGGACCCAGGTTTCCTGATCCCCAGACTTACAGCCTCCACTGTTAAGCCACAGGTAGGTAAAGTGCCAGAGATAATCTGGCCTCACAGAGAAGCCCACCTGGGCGAAAATGTACTCAGCTTTGCTGGACCAGAACGGACGGGCATAGAGGACCTCACTCTCTTTCTTCTCTGTCATCTGCACCTTCTCATATAGGGGTTTCTGCTTCAGGACTGAGGAAGGTGCCACCTCTGGTACAGAAATTGGCTTGGGCTGACTGGTCCTGGCCTGACGGATCCTGGCGTGATCCTCTATAGCATGGATTTTCCAGGCCTGAGCCTTTGCAATCCGGGTTGCTGAAACTTGGGCCTCTGAGGTCCAAGATGGTGCATCCCAGATCACCAGACCCTTGTCTTCCCACGTATGACTTTCTGAGCCACTGTCACAAATCACTGTGTCAGTCGATGAGGTGTTTGCCAGCGAGGATGTCGAAGGCTGGGCCTCTGTCTTCATCACAAACAGACTCTCTGGGGCAGCTCCAATTTCTGCAAAGGAGGGTTCATCTTCCTGAACAGACCTTAAGGACACCAAACACCATAGATTTTAGATTTAGAGATTTTAGATTTGGAGATTTAAGATTTTAGATTTAGAGTCAAGTAATTACCGAGTTCCAAAATAATTCTCAACCTCTCCTTAAAGCAAACTTCATTTCTATCCCAACCACTGACATTCAAAGCACAAAAAAATCTCTTGGTTAAGTTTCACTTCTTAGAAATGATTTTGAGCAGTGGCTCATGCCTATAATCCCAGCACTTTGGGAGGCCGAGGTGGGCAGATAACCTGAGGTCAGGAGTTGGAGACCAGCCTGGCCAAAATGGCAAAACCCCGTCTCTACTAGAAATACAAGAATTAGCTGGGTGTGGTGGTGTGCACCTTCAATCCCAGCTACTCAGGAGGCTGAGGTAGGAGAACTGCTTGAATCCAGGAGGTGGAGGTTGCAGTGAGCTGAGATCAGGCCACCGCATTCCAGCCTGGGAAGCAGAACAAGACTCCGTCTCAGAAAAAAAAAAAGAAAGAAAAGAAATGTTTTCATGCAAGGGATAGGGAGAGAGACAGGCCAACCAACAGTCAGGAATCCCTGAAAACAAAGGATTTTTTTCTTTTATTGTTTTCATATGGAGTCTCACTCTGTCGCCCAGGCCCCAGTGCAGTGGCGCAATCCTGGCTCACTGCAACTTCTGCCTCCCGGGTTCAAGCAATTCTCCTGCCTCAGCCTCCAGAGTAGCTGGACTTACGGGCACACACCACCACGCCCAGCTAATTTTTGTATTTTTAGTAGAGACGGGGTTTCACCATGTTGGCCAGGATGGTCTCGAACTCCTAACCTCAAGTGATCCACCGACATCAGTCTCTCAGAGTGCTGGGATTACAGGTATGAGCCACTGCACCCAGCCTGAAATCAAAGGACTTCTAAGAACACTGAGGTACTATTTGCAGAGGGCTTCCAAATTAAAGAAAAATCTAATTTAATATTAAATCTGCCTTGTAACCTTAGAAAAGTTACTGTACCTTACTGAGCTTTCTAATCTGTACAACGCTCAGACAGCTGGGCACAGTGGCTCACGCCTGTAATCCCAACACTTTGGGAGGCCGAGGTGGACAAATCACCTGAGGTTGGGAGTTCGAGACCAGCCTGACTAACATGGAGAAATCCCATCTCTACTAAAAATACAAAATTAGTCAGACGTGGTGGCACATGCCTGTAATCCCAGCTACTCAGGAAGCTGAGGCAGGAGAATCACTTGAACCTGGGAGGCAGAGGTTGCAGTGAGCTGAGATTGCACCATTGCACTCCAGCCTGGCCAACAAGAGCAAATCTCCAATGGGAAAAAAAAAAAAAAACAACAAGACACTCAGATCTCTGCTCAAATACAGCCTCACCAGAGATGCCTTCCCTGTCCTCCTATCTTTTTTGTTTTTTGAGACGGAGTCTTGCTCTGTAGCCCGGGCTGGAGTGCAGTGGTACAATTTCAGCTCAATGCAACCTCCACCTCCCAGGTCCTGGTTCAAGCAATTCTCCTGCCTCAGCCTCCTGAGTAGCTGGGATTACAGGAATGTGCCACCATACCCAGCTAAGACGGGCTTTCACCATGCTGGCCAGGCTGGTCTTGAACTCCTGACCTCATGATCCATCCGCCTCAGCCTCCCAAAGTGTTGGGATCACAGGCATGAGCCACTGTGCACAGCCAGCACTGTACCCCTATCTAAAATAGCGCCTGCCTAACCACTACTCTCTTTACTTTCCTTCATGGTATGTCTAGTCTCCTGATTTTATTATCTATTTATTGTTAATTCATTCATTGTCCAGCTCTGCCTACTGCTCTATCTCCAGCAAAAGAATGGTGTTCTACCTCGTATCTGGGGCTATTCTTCTCCCTGCTCTCCAAGTTCCCGCCATTCTGAAAGTCTGTTAGCTCTTCAAATACGAGAGAACGGGCAAGGATTATGCTGAAAAAATTAAAAAGTTGAGTGAAAGAGAGGAAGAGAGAGAGAAAACTGGAGTCTACTTTCAGAGGGGGAAGGAATATGCTTTCCAAAAGCAGAGGCAGTAGGTGGGCGCCAAGGCGGTACATTTGGGTGGTACATTTGGGTCACCTGGATAATTGCTTGTGAGACCCAGCTTCCAGAGAGCTCCGTGTTACTCAAGAAAATGCTTAAAATTCAATGACAGGTTAAAAACATAAAACTAAGATACAAATTTCTACCTTTAGTTCTAGAAATTTAAAAATGCAATGCAAGGCTGAAAGGAAATACATCAATATATAGAAGATGATCAGTCAGGCGCAGTGGCTCACACCTGTAATCCCAGCTACTCAGGAGCTGAGGAGGGGGGATCGCTTGAACACAGGAGGCAGAGGTTGCAATAAGCCAAGATCACGCCACTGCATTCCAGTCTGGGCAACCTTGTCTCAAAAAAAAAAAAAAAAAAAAGATGGCGATGACTGCAAATATGTTTATATCCTTCTCCCTGCTTTTACATTAAAATTTTTTAAATATTGTATTACTTTTTCTTCAGACACAGGGTCTCACTCTGTCACCCAGGCTGGAACACAGTGGCATGATCCATATAGTTCAGTGCAGCCTTGAACTCCTGGGTTCAAAGGATGGACCCTCTCACCTTATCCTCCCACGTACCTGGGACTATCAGCATGTGGCAGCATACTCAGCTAATTTAAGCTTCGGCCAGGCAAGGTGGCTCATGCCTGTAATCCCAGCGTTTTGGGAGACCGAGGCAGGTGGATTACGAGGTCAGGAGTTTGAGATCAGCCTGGCCAACATATTGAAACCCCGTCTCTACTAAAAATACAAACAATTAGCCGGACATAGTGGCACGTGCCTGTAATCTCAGCTACTCAGGAAACTGAGGCGGGAGAATCGTTTGAACCTGGGAGGCAGATGCTGCAGTGAGCTGAGATTGCACCATTACACTCCAGCCCAGGCAACAGTGCAAGATATTGCCTGAAAAAAGAAAAGCTTTTTCGAGATGGGAATCTCACTATGTTGCTTAGCTGGCCTCGAACTCCTATGTTCAAGTGATTCTCCTGCCTCAGCCTCCAGAGTAGCTGGCATTACAAGCACAAGCTACCATTCCCTGCTTGCTTGTATTACTTTAATAATCAAGAAAAATATGGCCAGGCACAGTGGCTCATGCCTGTAATCCCAGAACTTTGGGGAGTCCAAGGCAGGTGGATCGCTTGAGGTCAGGAGTTTGAGACCAGCCTGGTCAACATGGTGAAACCCCATCTCTACTAAAACTACTAATAAAATAAAATAAAATAAAATAGCCAGGCATGATGGCAGTCACCTGTAATCCCAGCTTCTAGGAAGACTGACACAGGAGAATCACTTGAACTGGGAGATAGAGGTTGCAGTGAGCCAAGATCGTGCCACTATACTCCAGCCTAGATGACAGAGTGAAAGTCTGTCTCAAAAAATAATAATAATCAAGAAAAATAGGACAGGCGCAGTGGCTCACGCCTATAATCCCAGCAGTTTGGGAGACTGAGGTGGGTGGATCATGAGGTCAGGAGTTCAAGATCAGCCTGGCCAAGATGGTGAAACCCCGTCTCTACTAAAAATACAAAAATTAGCCAGGTGTAGTGTTGGGCGCCTGTAATCCCAGCTACTCGGGAGGCTGAGGCAGATAACTGCTTGAACCCGGGAGGCAGAGATTGCAGTGAGCCAAGGTAGTGCCACTGTACTCTCACCTGGGTGACACAACAAGACTCTATCTCAAAAAAAAAGAAAAAGAGAGAGAGAGAGAGAGAGAGAAAGGAAGGAGGGAGGGAGGGAGGGAAGGAGGGGTGAGGGAGAGAGGGAGGGAGGGAGGGAAGGAAGGAAGGAAGAAAGGGAGGGAGGGAGGGAGGAAGGAAGGAAGATAGATACCTGGGCACAGCAGCTCACACCTGTAATCCCAGCACTTTGGGAGGCTGAGGCAGGCAGATCATGAGGTCAGGAGTTGGAGACCAGCCTGGCCAACATGGTGAAACCCTGTCTCTACTAAATATACAAAAATTAGCTGGCATGGTGATGCACACATGTAATCCCAGCTACTCAGGAGGCTGAGGCAGGAGAATTGCTTGAACCAGGGAGGCAGAGGTTGCAGTGAGCTGAGATCATACTACTGCATTCCAGCCTGGGAGACACAGCAAGACTCCGTCTCAAATATATATATATGTATTGACAAGTAAAAATAAAAAGATCATAATAGACACAGAAATCCAATTGAAGGGCCAGGCGCAGTGGCTCACACCTGTAATCTCAGCACTTTGGGAGGCCAAGCCAGGCTGATCACCTGAAGTCAGGAGTTCAAGATCAGCCCGACCAACATGGAGAAATCCCATCTGTACTGAAAATACAAAATTCGCCAGGCATGGGTGGTGCATGCCTGTAATCCCAGCTCCTTGGGAGGCTGAGACAGGGGAATCGCTTGAATCCAGGAGGCAGAGGTTGTGGTGAACCAAGATCACGCCATCACACTCCAGCCTGGGCAACAAGAGTGAAAGCTCCATCTCAAAAAAATGAAATCTTGAAGGAGCTCTCATGAGCCAAATCTGAACAAATCAGAACATCAAAATAAATAATAATAGTAACAGATGAGAGCCAACAGACTAAAACAAGAATCTATGAATCCACAGAGATACAACTCAGGAAAAAGAAAACCTCTTCCTTATAGTAGAATACAAACTAATAAATGTACAAGGAATGATGAATAAGAATGTCATTGCTTATCACATGAATTCGAATGTAATTGTATTCTATTTATTAGAATACAAACTAATAAATGTACAAGGAATGATGAATTAGAATGTCATTGCTAATCAAGTTATACACATTAAATATGTACAGTTTTTTACATGTCAATCACACCTCGGTAAAGATGTCCTTTTAAAAAATCATTGTTTGGAAACTAGCAGAGTAATAACTGATTCACGAAAGAATCACCAATGGTTGCTAACACAATATGATGAAAATTTGATGGGGACAGGATAATTGCATAGTATTACTATATCTCCCCATAAGGTATTCCCCCAAAAATCCAGAAAAATAATATCTTTAGAGTGTTACACACTACCTTAACCAAGTAATAAAAGTCAACTGACATCATATAACTCCTGATACAAGGCATTAAGAACACAACATCAGGCCGGGCGTGGTGGCTCACGCCTGTAATCCAAGCACTTTGGAGGCCAAGGTGGGCAGATCACCTGAGGTTGGGAGTTTAAGACCAGCCTGACCAGCATGGTGAAATCCCATCTTAAAAAATAATTAATAAATAAATAAATAAAATAAAAAGAACACAACATCGTTTCTGTGGTATTGCTGCCAAAAATGTGTAACTAGGGCGGGTGCGGTGGCTCATGCCTGTAATCCCAGCACTTTGGGAGGCCGAGGCAGGTAGATCACCTGAGGTCAGGAGTTCAAGACCGGTCTGACCAATATGGTAAAACCTCTTCTCTAAAAAAAAAAAAAAAAAAAAAAAAAGAAGAAGAAGAAAAAAATATAAAAAAATAAAATAAAATAAGAAATAAATTAAAAATGTATAACAAAACTCCAATCATGAGGGAACATCAAAAAACAAATCTAAATTGAAGTACATTCTATAAAATAGCTCAGTAAAAATGTCAAAATCGTGAAGACAACAAAAGATGGAAGTGCTGGAAGTCTGAAATTATGTCAAAATTTTTTAAATTTTTTAAACTTCCAAGCACCTGCCACTCCTACAATTCACTATCAAAACAAAAGGAAATTTCTTCCAAGAAAGACAGCCACATGAACACTGACCTCCAAACTTACCCACAATCTCCCCTACCCAACAGAAAAACAAATGATTTTAAAATATGACAGATATGGGGATATCTGTATCATTTCTGAAAAATAGGTTCCATCCTTATGTCAAAAACAGAGAAACTTCTGCTACATAAACAAGAAATAGGACCAAACTGTAATCACTGAAGAGTCAGTTCACATCTTTTTTTCCTGGTGAAATGGTCCAATGTTTCAGGACATATGTGAATACTTACCCAGCAACCTGTGGGAAATAAAACAAATCACTTGCCAAAGACCTTCTGCTCCAGTGAACCAATGGCTTCCAGAAGCTGTATGCCAGAATATGCAACAACATGTAGGCCACTCCAAAGAGAAATGCAATGAGTTGATGAGCATCTCTCTGAGACAAACTATGCTTCCATCACATTAAGAGAGAAGCTAGAAACCATGCAGGGGAGAAAAGGCTGAAGAAAGAATTAGGTACAAAAATCCAACTAGTGGGCAGGAGAACAACATTGGAATGGAGGTAATATGAGGAAATAGTATCAACATATTAGATGCCTTGGAGTAAGTACAAATAATGGCTGATCAGTAGAGAAATCCACATCCTCTTGAGGCCAGGTACAGTGGCTCATTCCTATTATCCCAGACCTTTGAGAGGCCAAGGTGGGTGGATTACCTGACGTCAGGAGTTGGAGACCAGCCTGGCCAACATGGTGAAACACCATCTCTACTAAAAATACAAAAATTAGCCATGTGTGCTGGTGGGTACCTGTAATCCCAGCTATGCAGGAGGCTGAGACAGAATTGCTTGAACCCAGGAGGCAGAAGTTGCAGTGAGCTGAGAACACGCCACTGCACTCCAGCCTGGGCAACAGGAATGAAACTCCATCTCAAAAAAAAAAAAAAAAAACTTGAGTCATACCATGAGGACCAAAAAAAAAAGTGAATGATATACATTTCCATTTTAAACTTTTTGTTAAACTTTTGTAATAGTCAAGAAAAAAAGGTGTATGGAAGACAAAAGAAACTCTACATACAGACAAATTTTTATAAAAGACCTTAAAACAACTACAAGAAAAACACAGAGTATCTGCAAAGAAGAGACAGACAGATGACTTCTCAAAATAAAAAATGGAAGGCACAAGACAGTGGTAGTATATGATCAACATGTTGGGAAAAAAAAAAAAAAAGAACTTCCAATCTAGAATTTTAAACCCTCAAAATAAATGTCTTTTTAAATGAGGATGAAATACATATAGATTACAACAGATGAAAAGAATTTTTGAGACAGGGTCTCATTTTGTCACCCAGGCTGGACTATAGTGGTGCCATCACAGCTCACTGCAGCCTCAACCTCCCAGGCTCAACTGAATCTCCCAACTCAACATCCTGAGTATCTGGGACCACAGACACACACCACCATGCCCAGCTAGGTTTTTTCATCGTTTTTTTTCTTTTTTCTTTTTTAGAGATGGGATTTTGCCACGTTGCCCTGGCTGGTCTCAAACTCCTGGGCTCAAGCAATCCACTTGCCTTAGCCTCCCAAAGTGCTCAGATTACAGGCTGAGCCACCATGCACAGCCAAGATGAAAATTTTTAAAGATAGTTGCCAACAGATTTTCATTAAAGGAAATTCTGAAATAAGTGTTTCAGTCCTCAGAATAGTAATCTCAGATAGGAGGTTTAAGAAAAAGGAGGGATAAAGTATTTTTAAAAAGATAAATATGTATGAAAATATGAATGAAAAATGTCTATATGAAACAAAATAATGTCCTGGGAGATTGAAAAGTAAAAGTAAAAAGCATCAAAACAATATCATATAAGTTGGGAGAAAAGTAAATAGAATTCAAATATTCTAAATTCTTCATGTCTTATGAGAGAAGGGGAAACTTCAGACTTCAATAAGTTAAGTGTGCATGATTTCAGTTATAAGGTGACCCCTAAATGAATACAAACAGAATGTAAAATCTTATGGCTATTAAGTGGGAGAAAAAATATAATACTAAAAAAAAAAAAATCAGTATTAAAAAAAAAAACTTGCCAACCAAGAATGCTATATCCAACAATCCTATCCTTCAAAAATGAGAGGGAGCGGCTGGGCATGGTGGCTCACACCTGTAATCCTAGCACTTTGGGAGGCCGAGGTGGGTGGATTACCTGACGTCAGGAGTTCGAGATCAGCCTGGCCATCATGGAGAAACCCCATCTTTAAAAAATAAAAATAAAAAACGAGAGCGAGCTAGGCATGGTGGCTCATGCATGTAATCCCAGCACTTTGGGAGGCCAAGACAGGTGGATCACTTGAGGTCAGGAGTTTGAGACCAGCCTGGCCAACATAGTGAAACCCTGTTCTAACAAAAATACAAAAATTAGCCAGGCATGGTGGTAGGTGCCTGAAATCCCAGCTACTTGGAAGACTGAGGCAGGAGAATCACTTGAACCTGCAAGGCAGAGGTTGCAGTGTGCCGAGATCACGCCACTGCACTCCAGCCCAGGCAACAGAGCAAGACTCCATATTTAAAAAAAAAAAAAAAAAAGAGCAAGATAGAAACTTTCTCAGACAAACGAAAGCTGAGGGAATGTATTATCACTAGACCTGCCTTACAAGAAATGCCATAGGGGTGCTTCAAGCTGAAGGAAAAGATTGCTAAGTTGGCAACATGAAAATATACAGCTTACTGGTAAACATAAATATATAGTCAAACTCAGAACACTCATTAATGTTGTTCTGAGTAATGGTGGTGTGAAAACCAATTATATTTCCAGTATAAAGTTTAAAAGACAAACCTGTTAAAAACAATTATGACTACAAGAATTTCTTAAGGGACAAACTATAAAATATACTAAATATGTCATCAAAAATAAATTGTGTGTCTAGGGAGTAAAAGTATAGGGTTTGTGCAAGTGATCCCAGCACTTTAGGAGGCCGAGGCGGGTGGATCATGAGGTCAAGAGATCAAGACCACACTGGTCAACATGTTGAAACCCCGTCTCTATTAAAAATACAAAAAAAAATGAGCTGGGCATGGTGGTGCACGCCTGTAGTCCCAGCTACTCAGGAGGCTGAGGCAGGAGAATTGTTTGAACCCAGGAGGTGGAGGTTGCGGTGAGCCGAGATCACGCCATTGCACTCCAGCCTGGGTAACAAGAGCGAAGCTCCGTCTCAAAAAATAGAAAAAAAAGGCCGGGCGCGGTGGCTCAAGCCTGTAATCCCAGCACTTTGGGAGGCCGAGGCGGGTGGATCACGAGGTCAAGAGATCGAGACCAGCCTGGTCAACATGGTGAAACCCCGTCTCTACTAAAAATACAAAAAAATAGCTGGGCATGGTGGTGCGTGCCTGTAATCCCAGCTTCTCAGGAGGCTGAGACAGGAGAATTGCCTGAACCCGGGAGGCGGAGGTTGCGGTGAGCCGAGATCGCGCCATTGCACTGCAGCCTGGGTAACATGAGTGAAACTCCGTCTCAAAAAAAAAAAAAAAAAGAAAGAAAAAAAAAGTTAAGTAGTAATCGGTTTAAAATAACCTGTTATTAGCAGATGTTTTATATAAGCTTCATGGTAACTACAAAGCAAAAAACTCAGTAGAAATGATTCAAAGCATACCACTAAATAAAATCAATCTAGTCATATTGATATTATAATAAAGAAAAATATCATCATCTCAAGAGATACGGGAAAAACATTTCATAAAGTGCAACATACAATAATGATTTAAAGAAGAAAACTTTTAGCAAACTAGGAATAATTTTCCTAAGCTGATAAATGGTGTCTATCAAAAAAAGAACGTAATAGTGAACATATGCTTAAACATAGTCATATACTCAATAGTGAAATGAAGAAAGCTTTCTTTTTGAAATCAAGAACAATCAATGAAACCAGCTATCAGCACTTCCTTCCCCTTGCATTATATAGTTTAGACAGCACAGTAAAGCAAGGGGAATAAAAGACAAAGGTTAGATAAAACAAAACCCGCTATTCACAGATGATATGTGAAAGATTCAAAATACTACAGATAAATTATTTAAATTAACAAGATAATTTACAAAGATTGTTGGATGAAAACAGCAATAAATGAAAAGTAATTATATATCTATGTTTGCAACACATGCTTAGAAAATACAATTTAAAGATACCACTTATAAAATAATTTTGTAATATATAGTAAAATCCTGGGGAGGTAATGGCAATAATGGCACCATCGTTTTAAAATCTTCCCAAATACCCACATGAAAACAAGTAGTTCTACTAGATTGCAAGCCCAAAATCCATGGATAATGTTTACAATATCAAGATAAATCCCAAAATACAAGTCTATGCGAAAAAACCACCAAGAGCCACAGACTTGTGTAGCATTAGCATCTGTGTGGGAGGAAGTAAAGGAACAAAAGAGCATCTGACAGACCTGAGGTGGGAAAAATACTCTCAAAATAATCAACAGGTACTCACCAGAAATCATGGAAACCCTATTAGAGAACAGCACCTTAAACTAGGAGATGTCTTGCCTAATCCAATAGCGGTTGAGTGCATGGAGTCTACAATAGAAACTGAAGGGACCAGGGCAGTCTAGATTCTGTGAACCCTTAAGATTAACCAACCAGGGGTCTTTTCCACCCAGAGGCCACAATGAGGAGAAATTCCTGTGAGTAAAGCCAAATTGAGCAATACAAGGACAAGAATAATGAAGGATAGGCCAGACATGGCGGCTCATGCCTATAATCCTAGTAATTTGGGACACCAAAGCAGGAGGATCACTTGAGGCCAGGAGTTCAAGATAAGCCTTGACAATGCAGCATAAACCCATATCTACCAAAAAAAATTAAATTAAAATTAGCCAGGCATAGTGGCACATGTCTGTGGTCCCAGCTACTTGGGAGGCTAAGTGGGGAAGATCGCTTGAGCCCAGAAGTTCAAGGTTACAGTGAGCTATGATCACGCCACTGCACTCCAGCCTGGGCAACAGAGTGGGACCCTACCCCTAAAAAAATAAAATAAAATAGGCTGGGTGCAGTGGTTCATGGCTGTAATCCCAGCACTTTGGGAACCCAAGGCAGGAGGATCACTTGAGGTCAGGAGTTCAAGACCAGCCTGGCCAACATGGTGAAACCCCATCTCCACCAAAAAACACAAAAATTAGCCAGGCATGCTGGCACACACCTGTAGCCCCGGGTACTCAGAAGGCTGAGGTGAGATAATCACTTGAATCCAGGAGGCAGAGGGTGCAGTGAGCCAAGACTGTACCACTGCACTCCAGCTTAGGCAACAGAGTAAGATCGTATCTCAAAAATAATAGAAAAATAAAACTAATTAAAAGATAATTTTAAGAAAAAAATAGAGATGAAGGGGACACAGGATCCAGATAAAAATGGGGAGAAAGCCAGACGCGGTGGCTCACGCCTGTAAGTCCCAGCACTTTGGGAGGCCGAAGTGGGCAGATCAGGAGGTTAGGAGTTTGAGACCAGCTTGACCAACATGGTAAAACCCCTTCTCTACTAAAAATACAAAAATTAGACAGGTGTGGTGGTGTGCACCTGTAATCCCAGCTACTCAGGAGGATGAGGCAAGAGAATCGCTTAAAACCAGGAGGCCAAGGTTGCAGTGAGCCAAGATCGAGCCACTGTACCCCAGCCTGGGCAACAGAGCGAGACTCCATCTCAAAGAAAATAGTATTAGGCTGGGCACGGTAGTTCACGCCTGTAATCCCAGCACTTTGGGAGGCTGAGTTGGGTGCATCACCTGAGGCCAGGAATTCGAGACCAGCCTGGCCGACATACTGTAACCCCGTCTATACTAAAATTACAAAACATTAGTCAGGCATGGTGGCAGGCGCCTGTAGACCCAGCTACTTGGGAGGCTGAAGCAGGAGAATCACTTGAACCTGGGAGGCAGAGTTTGCAGCCGCTGCACTCTAGCCTGGGTGACAAAACGAGACTCCATCTCAAAATAAATAAAGAATAAAGTCACCTTTCTTAAACACATTCTAGAATCGTTTTCTTTAAAAACAGGCTTTACAGAAATGAGAGAAACTGAGTTTTGGCCAACTGGCCACTTCGAACACCCACAAAGCCCCTTGAGCCCCAGGCGGACTCTTCTTTCCATATGGGTGCAACCCTCATGGTGCCCCTGCGATGTCATCCCAAGCAACTCCTTACCTAGGCTCATGCCCTCTGGGGAGTGCTCAGGATCCCCCAGAAAGGCCCATTTCCCTCACATTATCTCCTTCTCTGGAAGTATAACCTCCAAAAAAGGAAAAGAGGGAGTTGGTATCCGGTTTCTTCCAAAAGCAGAAAAACCACTGCCCTACCAGGCCAGTGATGGGCTGGACCCGGGCTTCCGCCGCCCAGGCACTTAACACTGATGGCTTTCCCCAAAGGCAGGGACTGAGGGCCGAATCCTGCCGAGGAATTGGCTCAAACTCGGACTGGATGAATGAGGAGAGCCGAAAGCAGTTTCCTGTGTCTTCCTGGAAGACACAGAGGATAAAGGAGGGATCCCTTTGATCCGTCAGCTCCACGGAGCCCAGGACAACCAGGAGGCTCCCAGCCAACGACCTGTCACCCATCAGCCGAGCCCAGCGAGCCCGGACCTCGAAAATGGCGCCCCGCCCCACACCCTAGATCTGAGTACGTTTCAGGGCTCCCTGGGCCAAGTGACCCTCACCCTAGCTTCGAGGCTTCCACCAGGTTCTTCAGTCCGGTCAGTTGGACAAAAATGAGGATGAAGAAGCCTCAGCAGGGAAACCAAGCCACCGCCGATGGGCCCTTCGGGCCTCGACGGATCCGCCGCCTGCCCGCAACCTTTCCCGCCGATTCTCTGCGCATGCGCCACCGCGCCCCTAGCGTTCTCCCTCGTGCTCTAGCAAACGCTTTCGCCACTCCCTCCCTAACTCCTTGCTCTCGCCCCACCCATGCACATGCGCACATCCTCTGACTGACTGCGCACGCGCTGCTCCCTTCCCTAATGCACCCCACCCCACCCCACCCCACCCCTGACACCGACTACACTGTGCTTCAGGCGGGGCCTCTGGCGCATGCGCTTTGCTTCCACTGCCATTTAAGAGGAAGTGGGGATGAGGTGGGAGGATTGATCTTCTCATTCGTTCCTTTTGGCCTTCAACCCTTTTTTTTTTTTTTTTTTTTTTTAATGATGGGGTTTCACCATATTGATCAGGCTGGTCTCGAACTCCTGACCTCAGGTGATCCGCCCACCCCAGCCTCCCAAAGTGCTTACAGGCATGAGCCACCTCCTCCGGCCTAAACCTTTTTTTTTAGATGGAGTTTTGTTCTTGTTGCCCAGGCTGGAGTACAATGGCACAATTTTGGCTCACTGCAACCTCTGCCTCCCTGGTTCAAGCAATTCTGCCTCAGCCTCCCGAGTAGCTGGGATTACAGACATACGCCACCACGCCCGGTTAATTTTGTATTTTTAGTAGAGACGGGGTTTCTCCATGTTGGTCAGGCTG
>NW_022437084.1:2974327-3004975 GCF_009761245.1 Sapajus apella | reverse complement strand
AAAAAATAAAAATAAAAAAATAAAAAAAAAAAGAATTATTAAGGACTCCAACAATTTATATGTTACATTTATATGGGTTGTATGTTTATGTGAGTTATATCTATCAATATTAAATTTCTAAAATAGTTATTGTTTAAAATTCACTGTGTCAAAATAACATTTTTATTTAAAATAACTATAATTTCTATACCAAAAGAAATTTTAGGGAGAAGAATGGCATTGTTTTACATTTTTGCAAATATCTTTAATGCCCGGCTTTATATACGACAGCTGGGTTCTCATATCTGCTTCTGCATTAAGTGTGTCAAAATAGATCCTGTCTTGTAGCTTCTGGCAAACATCACAATATGCAAAAAGGAAATGACAGTGAAAGGCAAATAACATCCTAGTAGTATTATGAAAATAATATTCACCTCATGGACCCCCAAAAGTGTTTCAAGAGCCCCCAGGAGTCCCTGGGGCACACTTGGAGAATCATAGGCTTAAACTGTTATCATTGAACAAAGAGATGAAGAGGAAATTGTGGGGGTGCTATAAGAATTCATCACAATCTTTGGGAATCATTCAATCCTTCAACACGTATTTACTGAGAGTCTATTAAATGCTAGGAATTGCGAATACTGTAGAGAACAAAATAGACCCCATTCCTGCCCTCAGTTTGCTTCACACAACAGGAAAACAGATACATGATGACTCACAAATAATTACGTGATTATAAATTGTATTAAGGCTGGGCGAGGTAGCTCATGCCTGTAATCCCAGCACTTTGGGAGGCCGAGGCGGGCAAATCACAAGGTCAAGAGATTGAGACTATCCTGGCCAACATGGTGAAACCCAATCTCTACTAAAAATACAATAATTAGCTGGGCATGGTGGCGTGCGCCTGCAGTCCCAGCTACTCAGGAGGCGGAGGCAGGAGAATAGCTTGAACCTGGGAGGCGGTTGCAGTAAGCCGAGATCGCGCCACTGCACTCCAGCCTGGCTACAGAGCAAGACTCTGTCTCAAAAAAAAAGTTAAAATTTACGAACTTTATGAAATGTATACATTGGGATCGATAAACTGAACTTCACCAAAATTAAGAATTTTTGTTCATCTCAAAAATAGATAAATAAATAATGTATTTAGTGCTATGACCGGCTGGGCATGGTGGCTCAAGTCTGTAATCCCAGCACTTTGGGAAGCCAAGGTGGGCAGATCACATGAGGCCAGGAGTTCAAGATCAGCAGCCTGGCCAACATGGTGAAACCCCATCTCTACTAAAAATACAAAAATTGGCCAGGCGTGGTGGCACACACCTGTAATCCCAGCTACTCGGGTGGCTTAGGCACAAGAAGCACTTAAAACCAGGAGGCAGAGGTTGCATTGAGCCAAGATCATGCTATTGTACTGCAGGCTGGGTGACAGAGTGAGACCCTGCCTCAGAAATAAATAGATAAAAGTGTCATGACAGAAAAGGGCCGTAGACCTAATTCATTTTATTTATTTATTTATTTATTTTAAGACTGAGTCTCGCTCTCTCACCCAGGCTGGAGTGCAGTGGGGCAATCTCAGCTCACAGCCATCACTGCCTCCCAGGTTCAAGCAATTCTCCCTGCCTCAGCCTCCTGAGTAGCTGAGATTGCAGGTGCCTGCCATTACGCCTGGCTAATTTTTATATTCTCAGTAGAGACAGAGTTTTGCTGTGTTGGCCAGGCTGGTCTCAAACTCCTGATCTCAGGTGATCTGCCTGCCACGGCCTCCCAAAGTGCTGGGATTACAAGCATGAGCCACTGTGCCCCGCCCATAGACCTAATTTAGAAGGAAGAGTTCTCTAAGGAAGTAACACTGGAGCTGAGGCTTGAAGGATGATTTACTAGG
This sequence comes from Sapajus apella, assembly GCF_009761245.1. NCBI lineage: Eukaryota > Metazoa > Chordata > Mammalia > Primates > Cebidae > Sapajus > Sapajus apella. The sequence goes on along the minus strand of NW_022437084.1, from coordinate 3,003,117 downwards.
TGAAAAACGTGTGTGAACATCTCAAGCCCCAGTCTGTGCAAAGGCCTTGAGGCAAGGCAAACTGTGAGTTCAAAGCACCAGGGAACGTCTCAGTCAGTCAATAAATATTTATTGAATGATGTGCCCCACACTGTCCTAGAATCCAAGGATAAAATTATGAAAAAGATTTTACATGCCAGTTGCACAAAGAAAATAAATATCTAAACAGAAAGAATTTCAGAGAATGAGAGTGCTGACAGGGAGTTCCTTTAGACAAGGTAGTCAAGAGGGACCCTTGGGGAAAGTGGTGTTTCCACAGAGACCTGAAAGAGATGAGGGAGCCATGTGAACGTGCCAGGGGAAGAACAAACGTGCCAGGCAAAGAAAATGGCAACAGCGAAGGCCTTGAGGCAGAAATACACTTCATAGGTTCTGGAAACTGCAAGAAGTCTGATATGAATGCATCCCAGTGACTAAGGAAAAGGTAGCAACAGATCAGAGCAGTGGCAGGGGTCAGACTATCAGGTCTCCATCTGCAAGCCTGCAGCCTTAAAGTCGGAAGTCCTGTCTGCCCCAGCTGATGTCTCCCAACCCCTGCCTCCGTTCCGCATTGTCCCTGATCGTCCAGTGGAGCTTCCCTGGACAAGCTCCTCACCCAACCCTGCCATCTTAACTGTTCTTATGATAATGTAAATACTTTTCACCCAACCCTGCCATTGTAACTGAACTTGTGGACATGTATACTCCTTGCACCTATCCGCAACCACTGTAACTGATCTTACTCTGCAACACCCCCCCCCCACCCCACCCCACCCCCAAAAAAAAAACTATCCCAACCTATAAAGCCAATTCCCACCTTACCTCCTTCACCTGTCCTTTCTTGGATCTGGCCCACTTGCACCCAAGTGAGAAATAAAACGGCCTTGTTGCTCACATAAAGCCTGTTTGGAAGATCTCTTTATTAAATGCATTTAATATTTGGTACTATTGGATGTGAATAACACAGACTATCATTTGGAGACCCTTATAGGTCATGGTTGGAATTGCTCTTTTTTTTTTTCTGGGTGAGATGAAAGCTATTTGTGGGTTCTGAGTCAAGGAGTGACTTGCACTTTAACAACAAGATCCCCCTGGCTTCTGGGCAGAGAATAGGATGTATGGGTGTATTCCTCTGTTTTCACACTGCTCTAAAGAACTGCCCGAGACTGGGTAATTTACAAAGGAAAGAGGTTTAATTGACTCACAGTTCAGCATGGCTGGGGAGGTCTCCAGAAACTTACAATCATGGCAGAAGGTGAAGGAGAAGAAAGGCACCTTCTTTATAAGGTGGCAGGAAGAAGTCCTGGGCGAAGGGGGAAGAGCCTCTTATAAAAGCATAAGATTGGCCAGGTGCGGTGGCTTATGCCTGTAATGCCAGCACTTTGGGAGGCCGAGGCGGGCGGATCACGAGGTCAGGAGATCAAGACCATCCTGGCTAATAACGGTGAAACTCGTCTCTACTAAAAATGCAAAAAGTTAGCCAGGCGTGGTGGCACACACCTGTAGTACCAGCTACTCAGGAGGCTGAGGCAGGAGAATCGCTTGAACCCAGGAGGCGGAGGTTGCAGTGAGCTAAGATCGCACCACTGCACTCCAGCCTGGGCAACAGAGGGAGACTCCATCTCCAAAAAAAAAGCAAAAACAAACAAACAAAAATCAGATCTAGTGAGAACTCATTCACCGTCACAAGAACACCCTGGGGGAAACCACCCCCATGATTCAGTCACCTCCACCTAGTCTATCCTTTGACACATGGGGATTATGGAGATTACAATTCAAGATGAGATTTTGAGTGGGGACACAACCACACCGTATCAATGGGCTAAGGGTGGAAGCAGAGAGCCCAATGAGGAGGAAATCTCCAGTCCAGGCAAGAGATGGTGGTGGTTAGATCTGGGTAATAGTAACGGAGATGGTGAAATGTGGTCAAATTCTGGATTTGTTTCAAGAGTAGAACGGACATGATTTGTTGATGAACTGTGTGGTGGTTTAAAAATACATCTGCAAATTCTTTGACGCTTTGAAAGATAGTCTAATTCCCCAATCTTTGAGTGCAGGCTCTCCTTAGCCACTGGCTTCCACTGAACAGAAGTAACGGTGGGTAACCGCCGGGCATGGTGGCTCGCACTTGTAATCCCAGCACTTTGGGAGGCTAAGGCCGGCATCTCACCTGAGGTCGGAGTTCAAGACCAGCCTGACCAACATGGAGAAACCCCATCTCTACTAAAAATATAAAATTAGCCGGGCGTGGTGGCACATGCCTGTAATCCCAGCTACTCAGGAGGCTGAGGCAGAAGAATCACTTGAACACAGGAGGCAGAGGTTGCGGTGAGCTGAGATTGCGCCACCGCACTCCAGCCTGGTGACACAGAGCGAGACTCTGTCTCAAGAAAAAAAAAGGCTCCAAAACTTTCTTTGAGCCTGAAGAATTGGAAGATGGAGTAACAGTTTAACTGAAAAGGAAAGTACTGGAGTGGGCAGAAGGTAGGAGGGAATCAGTAGTTTCGTTTTGAGCAAGTTAAGTTTGAGATGTCAATTACACAGCCAAAGGGAGAGGTTGAGCTGGCAAATGGATCTCCCTGAGTCTGCAGTTCCGGGTTAGAGTTTGAGGCTAGGCATACAAACTGATGAGTCAATAGTATTGTAGATTGCGAGAAACACTATGGGACTGCATGATATCATCTTGTGAGTGAGTGCACCTAGAAAGGGCTGGGACTCCCCAGATTTTATAAGCTATAAAAAAGAAGATCCACTGGAGATTGAGGAGAATCAGCCAGTGAAGAAGGAAGAAAGAAAAGCAGGAGGGAATTTGCCAATAAAAGAGGGGGGATCTGGTGAATTAAGTGGTTAGAAATGCTGTTCTCAAACGTTAATGCACATCAGAGTCACCAGAAAGGCTTGTTAAAGCACAGATTGCCAGGTCGGGTGCAGTGGCTTATGCCTGTAATCCCAGGACTTCGGGAGGCCAAGGCTGGCAGATCACCTGAGGTCAGGAGTTCAAGACCAGCTTGGCCAACATGGCGAAACCCCACCTCTACTAGAAGTACAAAAATTAGCTCTGCATGATGGTGGGTGCCTGTAAATCCCAGCTACTCATGAGGCTGAGGCGGGAGAATCGTTTGTTTGAACCCAGGAGGTGAAGGTTGCAGTGAGCCGAGATTGCACCACTGCACTCCATCCTGGGCAACAGAGACTGTCTCAACAACAACAAAAGAAACAGAAGCTGAGGGACGACGCAGGTGTTGACTCCGTGTTCAGATACAGAACCGTGTGGCTCAGGTCAGGGTTTCAAAGGGAGCCCTCGGGGGCTTTGTGGGGTATAGACTGAAAGGGAGAGACTAGAGGTCAGGGAGACCCTAGAGTCAGGTTCCAGGTATGACAGCAGGAGCCCTGAGCCTGACCGAGCCCTGAGGACAGAGAAGAGGGGTGCAGGGGAGACTCAGGAGGCAGGAGGGACCTGGCTTAGAAACCAACAAGCTGTTGTGGAAGAGGGGACTAGAGGGGGCTTTGACCCAGTTGTCGGGGGGAAACCCCACAAGTGCCGTGGCAAGGGTCTGAAGCCTCAGCCTGCTCCCATATAAATATTGATTTAGAAAAGAATTAGAAATATAAGCACATAGTTATTCCTTTATATAATCATATATAATCTTATAGTTATTTATCATAAAGATATATACTCAATACAACCTTTAATTTTACAAACGATTATCAGGTTATGAAGCATGGAACTGAGGTGACATTGTGAGCAAAGTGACCCTAAGGCAAGATGCTCTAAGCCCTCTGTCACGCCCGCATAAGGGCTGCAGGAGGGCGCCTCGGCTGTGCGGAAGCCCCAGCGCTGGGAAAGCGCCCACTGTTTAGCCAGCTAGGGAAGGAGACGTCCAAAATGGCTGAGACTTCTCCTTCCTGGGGAAGTTAGGAGAAAACTCCACTCCCCCAAGCTCTTGTAGCAAGGCCTGATGGCTGTCAGGGAGGCCCGGAGACATCCGGGGGCTTAACTGTGTCTATGTGACACTGTGCTTCAGTGGTCACACTCCATGTCTGCTCTCACGCTCCGCTTCTGCACCTGGTTTCTTTTTCTCAGAAGAATTAATAATAGTAACATAATCTTAATGTCCTTGATATATCTGACAAATATGCAAAAAGTGCTGACACATTAGGTTTTTTCCTCATCTCAGCTACTTGAAAATCCTGGGCCCCCTACCTTCAAGACACGTGATTTACCTGACCCTACCACTGACCACCATGACCTCACCCTACCTTCCCTGCCCCCTGCTTTGTACTCAATAAAAGTCAGAGCATCCAGGCACTCGGGGTCACTACTGGACTTCGTGCTCTGGTTGGCAGTGGACCCCCGGGCCCAAACTCTCTTTTCTCTTTCTTGGTGACTTGTGTCTTTTATTTCCACAGTTTCTTGTCTCCACACCAGCAGAGAGGGACTCACAGGACCCTGTAGGGCTGGACCCTACACCCAGTAACTGGAGAGATGGTGGGGCTGCCTCAGATGAGGAAACCAGGTGAGAGAATTTGAGGGGGATCCTGAGCTCTCTGTGGGAGGTGGTAAGGGCAAGGGTCTCAGGGGAACATCCAGGGGACAGCTGGCTGGAGGTCAGAAGACATTTAGAAAAAGTAGATAAGCCGGGCGCGATGGCTCATGCCTATAATCCGAGCACTTTGGGAAGCCGAGGCAGGTGGATCACGAGGTCAGGAGATTGAGAGCATCCTGGCTAACATGGTGAAATCATGTCTGCACTAAAAATACAAAAAATTAGCCAGGTGTGATGGCACCTGCCTATGGTTCCAGCTACTGGGGAGGCTGAGGCAGGAGAATTGCTTGAACCTGAGAGGCGGAGATTGCAGTGAGCCAAGATCGTGTCAGTGCACTCCAGCCTGGGCAACAGAGGGAGACTCCGTCTCAAAAAGAGAAAAGAAAAAGAAAAAGTAGATCAGGGCTGGGCACCGTGGCTCACGTCTGTAATCCCAGCACTTTGGGAGGCCAAGGTGGGTGGGTCGCTTGAGGTCAGGAGTTCAAGATAGCCAACATAGTGAAATCTCATCTCTACTAAAAATACAAAAACTAGTTGGATGTAGTCTCACATGCCTGTAGTCCCAGCTTTTTAGGAGGCTGAGGCAGGAGAATCGCTTGATCTCAGGAGGTGGAGGTTGCAGTGAGCCGAGATTGCGCCACTGCACTCAGCCCGGGAGACAGAACAAGACCCCAGCTCAAAAAATCAAAAAAGAAAAAGTAGATGAGATCTCTTAGAAGAGAGAGGCAGCCGAGTCTCCAGAGAGGCAGATTTCCTAGAGTCTGGGTGGATGAATGGGTAGTGGGAAAACCCCCAAAGTTGGAAATCTGTGAGGGATTTGGGATTTGACAAGAGCAGGGAGCCCGTGGGAATGCCAGGGTTGCACCCGCAACCAGGCACTGCAAACCCAGATCTGTCAGGGCCCCAGGCTCAGCACCTGCTCCTCTGGGGCCTCTGCCCCTTTGGGCCCCACTGCAGAGGCAGGAAGTACTGCTTGATGCTCAGCTTCCGCTGGAGGTGCTGGCACGGCTCAGTGCCCTCCCCACTCCCAGGGACCTTCCCACCTCAAGCCTGTAGCACTTTCGCTTCCCCAGGTACCCAGCCCCTGCCCCCAGCACGTGGGTGCTCCCTGGTCTAGAACAGGCTGCAGACTCTGAGAGGCGCAACGAGAAGTGGGGAAGGGGAGACAGAGAAAGGAAGACAGGCCAGGCGCAGGGGCTCATGCCCATAATCCCAGCACCCTAGGAGGCCAAGGCAGGAGGATCGCTTGAGCCCAGAAATTTGAGACCAGCCTGGGCAATACAGTGAGCTTCCCTTCTCTACCAAAAACAAAATGAGCCAGGCATGGTGGTAGGCAGCTGTAGTCCCAGCTACAGGGGAGGCTGAGACGCAAGGATGGCTTGAGCCTGGGAAGGTCAGGGCTGCAGTGAGCTGTGATCATACCACTGGACTGCAGCCTGGGCAACCCTGTCTCAAAAACAAAAAGAGAAAGAGATGAAGAGAGAAGGGAGGAAGGGACCCAAACAAGGGGCCAGAAACACAGAGGGAGGCCAGGCACAGTGGCTCAGCCTGTAATCCCAGCACTTTGGGAGACCAAGGCAGGAGGATCACTTGAGTCCAGGAGTTCCAGACCAGCCTGGGCAACCTAGAGAGACCCTGTCTCTATTTTTTTTAATTAAATATAAAAAATGAAATAAACACACATCATGGCGAAACTCCATTTCTTAAAAAAAAACAAAAACAAAAACAAAAAACATAAAAATTAGCCAGGCATGGAAGTGTACACCTGTAATCTTAGCTACTCGGAGGCTGAGGTGGGAGGATCATTTGAGCCCAGGCTACCATGAGCTGTTTGCCCAACTGTACTCCAGCCTGGGTGAAAGTGAGACCCTGTCTCGACAAAAAACAAATATATAAATAAAGTAAAGAGGCCGGGCGCGGTGGCTCACACCTGTAATCCCAGCACTTTGGGAGGCCGAGGCGGGTGGATCACGAGGTCAAGAGATCGAGACCATCCTGGTCAACATAGTGAAACCCCATCTCTACTAAAAATACAAAAAAAAAATTAGCTGGGCATGGTGGTGCGTGCCTGTAATCCCAGCTACTCAGGAGGCTGAGGCAGGAGAATTGCCTGAACCCAGGACGGGGAGGTTGCGGTGAGCCGAGATCGCGCCATTGCACTCCAGCCTGGGTAACAAGAGCGAAACTCCGTCTCAAAAAAAATAAAAAATAAAAAACGCGCGGTGGCTCACGCCTGTAATCCCAGCACTTTGGGAGGCCAAGGCGGGTGGATCACGAGGTCAAGAGATTGAGACCATCCTGGTCAACATAGTGAAACCCCATCTCTACTAAAAATACAAAAAATTAGCTGGGCATGGTGGCGCGTGCCTGTAGTCCCAGCTACTCAGGAGGCTGAGGCAGGAGAATTGCCTGAACCCAGGGGGCGGAGGTTGCGGTGAGCCGATATCGCGCCATTGCACTCCAGCCTGGGTAACAAGAGCGAAACTCCGTCTCAAAAAATAAAAAATAAATAAATAAATAAAGTAAAGAAACACAGAGAGAGGGAGGATAGACACCCCGGGGGCAGGAGGAGGAGAGAGACCCAGAGGAGAGAGAGACTGCTGAGAGAAGGGGACAGAGACGGGGTGTGGCCGGAGGGTGGGGACAAAGACCCAGAGAGGAGGAACAAGAGACCCAGGGCAGGGAGGGCAGGCACAGCTGCACACAGAGATGGCAGAGCGTAGCAGGCCATGAGGTCAGAGTGTCTGTGAGGTCGGCTGCAGTCCAGGGTCAGCCCTGGGGCCCCCATGCCCAGAGGTGGGTGCTAGTAAATCAGGGATCCCTTTAGACACACCGCAGCCCCGGCTGAGCCATGGAGACCTGGGAGGGACTGCCCCATGAGTCCTTGGTGCCCACAAACTCCAAGCCCTCTCAGGTACCAGGGCGTGTGTCCCAGTGGGGCAGGTGAGGGAGACAGGGACAGAGACAGAGAAGAGAGCCACCTCGTGTGAAGCGGAGGGGGTGGAGCCCCACCCTGGAACTTCCTCTTTCGGGGTTCTTCCTTACTCTCAGCTCTCCCTCTCTCTTTCTCTCTCAGCCTCTGTCTTTCTGCCCATCTCCCCCACTGTCAACAACACCTCTTCTGTGCGGTGAGCAGTCTGCTCACCCCTCTAGGTGAAGATGTCGGCACAGGAGAGCTGCCTCAGCCTCATCAAGTACTTCCTCTTCGTTTTCAACCTCTTCTTCTTCGTGAGTTGCCTCATGGCTACCCAGCCCAGGCCCAGCCACTGCCGATCACCCGGCCCTCACCTCCCCACCGTGGCCCACCCCCACAGCCGCATCTCCTCTCCACAGGTGCTGGGCAGCCTGATCTTCTGCTTCGGCATCTGGATCCTCATTGACAAGACCAGCTTCGTGTCCTTTGTGGGTGAGGGGGGCTGGGGCAGGCGGGAGGGCCTCCGCCAACTGAGCAACTTCCTGGGGTGTCCCTGGTCTCAGGGAGACCCATGGTGCCAGACTCTGCAGGGAGCCCACAGGCTCCCATCCACTGCTCACTGTTGCTTCACCTCTTGAAGCCTGCGTCTTCCTCTGGCAAATGGGGTTGTGCATGCAAACTGATGATCATGAGAGCCATTTCTCAAGCACTTCCTATCTGTGGGACCTGGGTCGGGTGGCTGGTCAGATGCCCCCACAAACCTTCCCCTCTCTTGAGGTTCAGAGAGGGGAAGTCCCTTGCTGAATGTCACACAGCAGAAATAACATTAATAACAATAATAGGAAAATAATAATGGAGTAACCGGGCCGGGCACGGTGGCTCATGCCTGTGATCCCAGCACTGTGGGAGGCTGAGGCAGGCAGATCATGAGGTCAGGAGATCGAGACCATCCTGGCTAACACAGTGAAACCCCATCTCTGCTAAAAATACAAAATATTAACCAGGCATGGTGGCACGTGCCTATAGTCTCAGCTACTCAGGAGGCTGAGGCAGGAGAATTACTTGAACCTGGGAGGCGGAGGTTGCAGTGAGCAGAAATTGCGCCACTGTACTCCAGCCTGGGTATCAGAGTGAGACTCCGTCTCAAAAATAAAATAAAACAAAATGATGGAGTAACCACCTAAACACTAAATGCTCGTATTTAAGAAGTTTTTACCCTGTGTTGAAGAGTGGGTTGAACATGTTCCCATGTGTCTGTCAAAATGACCCTAGGGGCCAGGTGCAGTGGCTCATTTCTGTAATTCCAGCACTTTGGGGGGCTGAGGTAAGTGGATCGCTTGAGGTTGGGAGTTTGAGACCAGCCTGGCCAACATAGTGAAACTCCGTCTCTACTAAAATAGCCGGGCGCAGTGGCGTGTGCTTGTAGTCTCAGCTACTCGGGAGACTGAGGCAGGAGAATCACTTGAACCTGGGAGGCAGAGTTTGCAGTGAGCCGAGATCGGATCACTGCACTCCAGTCAAGGGGACAGAGTGAGACTTTGTCTCAAAAAAAAATCCCTGGGAAATCAATACCATTCCCTAGGCCTCAGGGAGGTTTAAGGAACCAGGCCAATGTCGCAGAACAAGGGATAGGGCTGAAACTACTGGGGATGAGGAGGAGCTGAAGGAGGAAGGAGAGGGTGAGAGGAAAAGAGGAAGACAGAGATCCAGAGATGGGAACAGAGGCCCAGAAAGAAGAGAAAGTTTCAGAAGGAGACAGGGACTCAGGGTGGGGCAGGGACAGTGTCCCAGAGAGAAGGGCACCGGGATACTGCTCCCCACTTGGGTGGCTGCCTAGGCAGGGGATGGGGCTGCCTGGAGCTGTGCCACTCAGCTCATCATCACCCCCTCGCCTCTCCCAGGCTTGGCCTTCGTGCCCCTGCAGATCTGGTCCAAAGTCCTGGCCATCTCAGGAATCTTCACCATGGGCCTCGCCCTCCTGGGTTGTGTGGGGGCCCTCAAGGAGCTCCGCTGCCTCCTGGGCCTGGTGAGTGTCCCATCCCTCTCCATCCCTAGGACCACCCCATCCCCACCCCCCAAAATTGCCTGGGCCAAGGCTGGGGGGAGTGGTCAGCCTGACCTCTCCTCTCTGTTCCCCAGTATTTCGGGATGCTGCTGCTCCTGTTCGCCACACAGATCACCTTGGGAATCCTCATCTCCACTCAGCGGGCTCAGGTGAGCTTCCTGCAGCCACCACCACCCACCTCCAGTGGGGAGGAGGGGGAAGGGAGTGGTGGGAGGGGGTGGAGAGAGACGGAAACAAAGGCAGGCAAATAAAAGGCTGGGCCTGATGCCTCACATTTGTAATCCCAGCACTTCAGGAGGCCAAGGCAGGTGGATCATTTGAGTCCAGGAGTTTGAGACCAGCCTGGGCAACATAGTGAGACCCCATCTACTAAAAAAAAAATTATCGGAGTGTGGTGGTGCACACCTGTGGTCCCAGCTACTTGGGAGGTTGAGGTGAGAGGATCGCTTGAGCCAGGGAGTTCAAGGCTGCAGTGGGCCATGCACTCATCCTGGGTGACAGAGTAAGACCCTGTCCCAAAAAAATAAATTAATAATAATAAATCATGAATGAGAGAGAGAGGCAGAGGACAGAGAGACACAAATATAGAGCCTGACAGAGAGGGAGAGACAGAGTCAATGACAAGGCCAGAGAAAGACACACTGACCTGGACCAAGGGAGAGAGGGATAAACAGCTCCAAAGGGAAACACGCAGGAAAAAGAGAGAGATCGAGAGAAATAGACACCCTGAAAGGAGAGCCAGAGACAATGAACCGTAGAAATAGTAGGAGAAACAGACAGACCTGAAGTACATAGAGCTAGCCATTCAGTGAGGATCTGAGGCCAACCCAGAGATGCACAGGGACCCCCTGGGGCTGGCACAGCCTGGGAGGGGCGGGGCGGGGCGGGGCAGAGGAGGTCCAGCCTCACTGCTGGCCTCTCAGCTGGAGCGAAGCGTGCAGGACATCGTAGAGAAAACCATCCAAAACTACCGCACCAACCCCGAGGAGACAGCGGCCGAGGAGAGCTGGGACTACGTGCAGTTCCAGGTGCGCCCCCCTCCTCCAGCTCCCTCCGGGACTCTAACCCGGCTCAGCCCTGTGCCACCCGGAGACTCCACCCCCACGTGGCCCCGGCCCCCAGCTCTAGGACCCTAAGGTACCCCAATCCCTCCTAGGCCCGACATCCCCCACTCCCCAGATGACATAACTGGCCCTGGCGTGGCTCAGTTTCCCAGTACCAAGACCCTGGCGGGGCTTCGCCGTCTACCTCTAAAACTCCGTCCCCGCCCCTGCCCCGACGTAGTCCAGTCCCTAGTCCCGAGACCCGGCTTCTCCACCCGTAGACTCTTGGCTTCCACCGGGCCCCGCCCCCGATGAGACTCACATGCCTCGCCCTCCCATTCACTTGTGCGGTATCAGAGGGTCAATTGCACCGCCCACCCAATCTCTAGTCCACAGCGCGACGCTGCAGCTCCTCCCCCAGCCCCAGGTCACCCTGTGACTCGTGTCTCTTCCAGCCCCATGTTTCCGTAAAGTCCCCGGGCCCCGGCCCCATCGCCACTCCAGCCCACTGTCCCCTACCCCACACTCACCACTTAAGCCTCTGCTTCCCGACCTGACCTCATACCCATCACCCTGTCCCCTGATCCCCAGCATCCTATGTCTCCAGTCCCGAGGTCCCTCTGACCCGTATCCCTCTCCCAGCTGCGCTGCTGCGGCTGGCACTCCCCGCAGGACTGGTTCCGGGTCCACATCCTCAGAGGCAACGGGTCGGAGGCCCACCGCGTGCCCTGCTCCTGCTACAACTTGTCGGCAACCAACGACTCCACAATCCTGGATAATGTGATCTTGCCCCAGCTCAGCAGGCTCGGACCGCTGGCGCGGTCCAGACATAGCACAGACATCTGCGCGGTCCCTGCAAAGAGCCACATCTACCGCGAGGTGGGCAGGGGTTCGGAGAATAAACCCGTAGAATGGGGCCAGACCTGCGGGAGGAGAGGGCTGCCGGCGAGGGGCGGGGCCTCAGGAAGGGCGGGGCCACAGAAAAGGAAAGGTACCGTGGGAGGGGCGGGGCCTGTGCGAAGGGCGGGGCCTAAAGAAAAGGCTGGGCTGGATCTGGAATACAGGCGTCTAGGAAGGGGCCAGGCTTGGAAGAGGTGAAGTGAAGGTGCACTAGTAAGGAGACCAGAGAGCCCTGATGCCTGAAGGCGGTGAGGGTTGGGCTGAAAAGAACACTGGGCCTGGGCTTAAACGTCCCAGAAAGAATCCCTTTAACCTTTCCCTACACCCCCAGGGCTGCGCGCAGAGCCTCCGGAAGTGGCTGCACAACAACCTGATTTCCATAGTGGGCATCTGCCTGGGCGTCGGCCTACTCGAGGTGATCTGGCCCCACCCCCACTCGCAATCGGCCCTAAATCCCTAGATGGCTCCGCCCTTTATTTCGCGTCCTCCGGTTGCCTGGGAAAGACGCGCCCGGGGCGGTGCGCAGCCTACCCGGGCCCTCCAGCCGCCACACCCAGCACGAGGGGTGGAGGAGGCCTAGCTTCAGGGAGCCCTGATTGGCCGTAGGTAGGGAAAACCTCCTGCTATTGGCTGCGATCTCCCACCCCTTTCCCCGCAGATGACGGTCATGGTGCTGAGCGTACAGCTACAGCGCAGGGCACTCCGCCGGAAACGCGCACACGTGCCGGGAGCCCGGGGTTCGAGCCCCGGGCCCAGCCTGATCGCTGACAGCGGCGGCGGCGGGCGCTGTGGCATGCTCAGCAGCAGCGGGCGCAACGGCAGTCTGTGGAGTGGCTGGGGCATGGCGGGTGCCTGCCCCAACTGGGGGGACAAGGCCCCACTGGGCAAGCTGCCCATGGCCCTGGGGCCCTGGTCGCTGTGGGCTCAAGACGAGGACCGGCCTGATACCGGGATTACGGGCGCAGAATTAGAGGCCGAGGCAGAATTAGAGGCCGAGGCAGAATTAGAGGTCGAGGCAGAGGGGGAGACAGATGAGCCTCCAGAATAAAGGACCCTGTGCTTGCTTCTGACCTTACTCCTTCCACCCTCTACCCCCAACCCCGCCTTCCCACCTATCGCAGCGGCGCTTCCCCAACCCCCACTTGTGGCAGCCATTCCCGCATCAGCCAGCCCTGCAGCAGTTCCCCTAGAGCCCCGCCCATTTATACTTAGCCTCTTCTCCAGCCCCAACCACCCCTGTATTGCCAGCACCCCTTCGACTACTCTGACCCCATCTCCTTTCTCTATAGCTCGGGTTCATGACGCTCTCGATATTCCTGTGCAGAAACCTGGACCACGTCTACAACCGGCTGGCCAGATACCGCTAGGCCCGCCCTCCCCAAAGTCCTGCCCCACCCCTGTCACGTGGGCTGGGCCCATCCCAGCTGCCTGTAAATATTTGTTTAATCCCCAGTTGGCCTACAGACTCCCCCCACTCCGGCCTTCACATTCCCCTGGGGACCCAGGTGGCTGCCTGACCACGCTGCTGTCACCTCTCCCATGGGACCCGGGGCTTTCATCCACCAGCTTCCTGCCCCCATCTGTTGGCCTACCACCTCCCACAAGACTATTTTTCGCCCAAACCTCGAATAAATCCCCTGTGTTTTTGGTAAAATAGCTTTATCCTCTGTCAGAACACAAACCAAACTTTGAGAGGGGAGGGAGGAAAGAGTAGCTTGTGGCTCACTTAGAAGGAGGGGGGAATGAGATTAGAAAGCTTCACCCCACTGCTTGTGGGGTGATAAAGTCAAGCCCCTAGCACCCACTTATAAATATCTCGCTATATTAAAAAAAAATACTTTCAGGGCCCACCTGGCTCTGCTGCTGCATAAAGGGTTAATCTTCACTTTGTGATCTCACAGGTCATGGAGTGGGAGTGGGAGGGAGAGGCAGAAATTTCAGGGGGAGGGGTGGCTGGGAAAAAGTAAAGGGGACAAGCAAATGTGTAACTAGGGCCCTCTAAGACATGCAGAGGAGTGTGGGGGGGCCCTGCCAGGGGCTGAGAAGCCAGTGCTGTACCTGGGGGTTGTCTCACTCCTGTCCCCAGAATCCCTGATACTCTGGAGTGATCTGTCCTATCAGACACCCACTGTGAGGTCCCAATATTGGGGTTTATCCTTTCCTCAGTCCCAGCCTGTCTAACTCTCCAAGTTTTGGGGGCCCCTCTAACAAATAGGGGCCCTTATTAAGGAAGGACTGTCCCAGTTGCTTACGCCTCTGAGGTCAACCCCTTCACATCACAGCCCCCTCCCCAAATAAGAAGGATGAGGTGAGCTGGAGGACCGTCCCTGGGAGGAAGGTGTTCTGGGGGTGAGCCAGTTCTGGGGTCCCCCGTCAGTCCCTGACCAGGCGGTAAATGTGGTGCTGGGCCCCACGCTCACTGGTGGAGACCTCGAAGACATAGGCGGTGCACAGCAGCAGTTCCTGGGTGTCTCTGTTTGTCACCACCTGCCAGGGAGGCCAGGACAAGGGACTTAGGCTTAGAAGGGAGGGCAGGGACCACTGTGCCCTCCCCCAAGCTATCACGGGACAGCAGCAGGCCTCTTTTCCATCTCTAGGAAGCAGGCCCCCGCCATATTATGTTCCCCAAGAGACAGGGATGCCCCAACAAGTCAGGTGCCTTGGGCAATGGGGGTTACCCTCAGCTGAGGGTTGGCAGTGATGATGTATCACGTCTCAGAGTTAATGGGGTTCCCATCACATCACACTCCCCAGGTAAAAGTGGTCCCCATCATGTCACAGGTAAAGGGACAAACCTCCCTTCACGTTCTGCAGTCAAGGGGTCTCTGCCTCAGCACAGTCCCCGACGTTAAAGGGGCTCCCACCATATCACGTTCTCAGAGAAGCTGAGGCTCTGCCTTAAAGTGCCCTCCAGTCAGCTTCCCCAGGGAAGGAGGGACTGCCTGACATGAGTGCTATAAGGCTGGGCACGGTGGCTCACGCCTGTAATCACAGCACTTTGGGAGGCCAAGGCAGGCAGATCACTTGAGGTCAGGAGTTCGAGACTAGCCTGGCCAACATGGTAAAACCCCATCTCTACTAAAAATACAAAAATTTGCCAGATGTGGTGGGGCATGCCTGTAATCCCAGCTATTCAGGAGACTGAGGCAGAAGAATCGCTTGAACCGGGGAGGTGGAGGTTGCAGTGAGCCGAGATCATACCACTGTACTCCAGCCTGGGTGACAGAGCGAGACTCCACCTCAAAAAAAAAAGAGAGAGTGCCATGACATCCCTACTATATCTGTTCCCTGGGTGAAGGTGTCGCCTAAACCAAGGGTCAATTGTGGGATCTCCACTGTATCAGTTTCCTGGTTAGAAGAGCCTCAGGCTGAGGGTTCACTTCGGAGTCCTTGCTGTCTCCATTCCTGGGTGAGGAGTTCCCCTAGACTGAGGGTGTTACAGGTACTGTCCCTTGACATCCGGGGGCCCCACTCCAGCTCAGCCCCGGGCATCACCTGGAGGATGGTGAAGTTCTCCAGGACGCTGTTCATCATGTATCGCTCAGGCAGCTGCCGCAACTTGTGCAAGAAATTCACCAGGTACTCGCACATGGGCGAACGTAGCAGGCGGTACACAAATCTCCCGTCCTCCAGCTGGGCCCGTTCCGTCTGAACCAAGAGGCAGGGAGTGGGGAGAATGCTGGCTGAGAGACACACGGGTCACCCCAGGAACTGAGCTCCACCCTGTGTCTCTTAGATGCCACCACACTGACTCCCACTGCTCCTCCTTCACATCACCCCACCCACAGTGACTGGAGACTGGACCTGAACCCTTGGGTATCCAGCTCAGGATCTCTGCGCCTGCAAATCACAAGCCCCTCAAAGTTATGCTCTGAACCCTCAAAGACCTCTGAACTCCTCTAACCTTCCAGCCCCCAGATACCCTCCAAAGATCCCTCCATGACATCTGCAAACTCTATCCGACCTCTAAACTTACTTCCCCAAGTCTCCAGCAAGCCCTAAGTGTGACTCCTGTCTTGTTTTTTGTTTGTTTATTTTTTGAGACAGAGTCTTGCTCTGTCGCCCAGGCTGGAATGCAGTGGTGCAATCTCGGCTCACTGCGACCTCCACCTCCTGGGTTCAAGCGATTCTCCCGCCTCAGCCTCCTGGGTAGCTGGGATTACAGGTGCCTGCCACCACGCCCGGCTAATTTTTGTATTTTTAGTAGAGACGGAGTTTCACCATGTTGGTCACGCTGGTCTCAAACTCCTGACCTTGTGATCTGCCCGCCTCGGCCTCCCAAAGTGCTGGGATTATAGGTGTGAGCTACCTCGCCAGGCCTTAAGTGTGACTTCTGAACCTTCTTGCCTTAGGAACATCTCCATATCCATAAGACTCTTCTCAATCTCCGTGACTAAATCTCTATACCACACATTCCCCGTTAGCCCTCAGAATGATTCCTACCTGTGACTTCTGAACTCCACAACTGCTCCCAACTCATGCATTAAACCCTCAAAGAGGCTGGGAGCCATTCCCTCCACGCACACCCCCAAATGCCTGAGCCATCATGGCTTCTGATCCATTCTGCACTCCCGAGTGGTGGGTGGCTGGGCGCTCACCTGCCCAGAGCTCCACCCCTCCAGCCTCACCTCCACCTTCTCCACCACCTGCTTGCCAAAGGAGCAGACCTTGGAGGAACAGGTGAGGGTCATGTGTTCCAGGCTCTCATACTGGCTGCTCACTCCATAGAAGCCACCACTGCTGCTGCTGCCACTGGCCCCCGCCTCCTCGCCACTTGGTCCCCAGTTCAGGTCCGCCTGGGAGATGGGAAGGCACAGATGAGTCAGAGGGGACATCCCTTATAAACAGTGGGGAGTGCCAGGCACAGTGGCTCACGCCTGTCATCCCAGCACTTTGGGAGGCCGAGGCTGGCAGATCACCTGAGGCTGGGAGTTCAAGACCAGCCTGACCAACATGGAGAAACCCCGTCTCTACTAAAAATACAAAAATAGCTGGGCATGGTGGTGCACGCCTGTAATCCCAGCTACTCAGGAGGCTGAGGCAGGAGAATCGCTTGAAACTGGGAGGCGGAGGTTGCAGTGAGCCATGATTGTGCCATTGCACTCCAGTCTGGGCAACAAGAGCAAAACTCTGTCTCAAAAAACAACAACAGTGGGGACCCCATTACCCCTGCAGTTCCCAGCTCAATTCCTCAGCATTTGTTTTGTTTTGTTTTGTTTTTGGAGACAGGGTCTTGCTCCGTCACCCAGGCTGGAATGCAGTGGTGCAATCACAGTTCACTGCAGCCTCGACCTCCTGAGCTCAGGTGATCCTCCCACCTCAGCCTCCTGAGTAGCTAGGACCACAGATGCATGCCACTACATCCAGCTAATTTTTTGTAAAAACGGGGTTTTACCATGTTGCCCAGGCTGGTCTCAAATTCCTGGGCCCAAGTGATCCTCCCACCTCCCAAAGTGCTGGGATTACAGGCATGAGCCACCACTGCACCTGGCTTTCAAAGTTCTCCAAAGGCTGGTTTCTGGAGAAGATCCACTGCCTAGCAGTGTTAGAGAAGTCTGGGTCCCCAAAATGGCCTTGGCCCTCTCTCCCCAGTAACCAAAGGAGCCCTGGAATTCAACCTTTTTCTCTTGAAGCCCGCAACTCAAGAGTTCAGCCCCTTCCAAGGGCCTGGTTACTAAGGAGGCTGTTATTCCTTAGCAACCAGTTGAAGATGGATACCTCCCTCTAAGCCCCTCTCATCCTGGTTGCTAAGGCAAGTGGCTACTCCTTAGCAACGGAACCTCGAGGAGGCCTGATTCCTCTTCAGAGCACCTCCCAGCAGCCGAATCCGAGAGGCCAGACTCCCTCCATAATGCCAATGGTCAAGTGCATAGACAGCTGGCCAAGTGTCACTAGGCCAAGTGGGGCCTAAGGAAACCTAAGACCTCATCACACCTTTGTTCTGAGTCACCTCCTTGAGAGGCAGGCCTCTTCCTCTTCCTAACCTTTTTTTTTTTTTTTTTTTTTGAGATGGGATCTTGCTCTGTCACCCAGGCTGGAGTGCAATGGCACGATCTCCACTCACTGCAACCTCTGCCTCCTGGGTTCAAGCGATTCTCCTATCTCAGCCTCTCAAGTAGCTGGGATTACTGGTACGAACCACCACGCCTGGCTAATTTTTTGTATTTTTAGTAGAGATGAGGTTTCACCATGTTGGCCAGGCTGGTCTCGAACTCCTGACCTCGTGATCCACCAGCCTCGGCTTCCCAAAGTGCTGGGATTACAGGCATGAGCCACTGCACCCGGCCACTCTTCCTAACTTTAGTTGCTAACACTTCACCAGGTCAGTCTTCTCAGGGGCCCGACTCCATCCCTCACTATGGCAAAACCAAAGGCCTTACCAGCTGCTCTTCTGAACCGCTTCAGCAGCTGGGCTTCCTAAGGGGGTGGCTGTCCAGACCTGGGACCTGATGAGGCCTGTCTTCAGCCCCAACAATGCCTAAGCCCTCAGCTGCATTTCCCTAGAGCAGTCTCAGGCCTCCACGTCACACGGAGGAAAGCTTCAGAACCATGACAGTGACATTCTCAGCAAGAGCAGTAAAGTTCAGCCCCTCAGCAGGCTTTCTTTTTTTCTTTTTTTGAGACAGGGTCTCATTCTGTCACCCAGGCTAGAGGGCAGTGGCACAATCTTGGCTCACTGCACCCTCCACCTCCCAGGGTTAAGTGATCCTCCCGCCTCAGCCTCTGGCGAAGCTGAGACCACAAGTGTGCACTGCCATGCCCAGCTAATTTTTTCATTTTTTGTGGAGTTGAGGTCTCATCGTGTTGCCCAGGCTGGTCTCAAACTAGCCTCTCACTTTAGCTTCCCAGAGTGCTGGGAAGTTAGGAGTGAACCACCGCATCTAGCCAGACTTTCTTCTCAGAGACCACATCTCTCTACCACCCTTGTTACTATGAGAGCTAGCACCCTCAACATCCAGGCAACATTCACTGAGCCCAGACCAGGTGCTATGGCTCACACCTGGAAGCCTAGCACTTTGGGAGGCCAAGATGGATGGATCACTTGAGGTCAGGAGTTCGAGACCAGCTTGGGCAACATGGTGAAATCCCATCTCTACTAAAAATACAAAAATTAGGCTGGGAACAGTGATTCACACCTGTAATCCCAGCACATTGGGAGGCCAAGGTGGGCAGATCACCTGAGGTCAGGAGTTTGAGACCAGCCTGGCCAACATGGCGAAACCCCATCTCTACTAATAATAAAAAAATTAGCTTGGCATGGTGGCAGGTGCCTGTAATCCCAGCTACTCGGGAAGCTGAGGCAGGAGAATCACTTGAACCCGGGAGACTGAGGTTGAAGTGAGCCGCCATCGTGCCATTGCACTCCAGCCTCGGCCACAAGCACGCACCTCTATCTCAAAAAATTTAATTAATTAAGTTAAATTAAACACACTGGTTGAGCCCCTGCAGTGTCAGTCCTCATAGTGGACACTAAGCCATGTAGACCTAAGAAACACCCAAGATGGGCCCTGTTAGTCACAATTATATAAATAGCACCTGACATCAGGCCTGTATATAGAAAGTGCTTAGGCCAGGGGTGGTGGCTCATGCCTGTAATCCAAGCATTTTGGAGGCCAAGGCGGGTGGATCACCTGAGGTTGGGAGTTCAAGACCAGCCTGACCAACATGGTGAAACCCGTCTTTAAAAAAAAAAAAAAAGGTGCTTAATAAATGATTGCTACATAAATACAGGACTTGGCCGGGCACAGTGGCTCATGCCTGTAATCCCAGCACTTTGAGAGGCCAAGGGGGGAGCATCATTTGAGGCCAGGAGTTTGAGACCAGCCTGGCCAACATGGTAAAATCCCATCTCTACCAAATATACAAAATTAACCAGATGTGGTGACAGGCTCCTGTAGTCCCAGCTACTCGGGAGGCTGAGGCAGGAGAATCGCTTGAACCTGGGAGGCAGAGGTTGCAGTGAGCTGAGATCCACTCACTGCACTCCAGCCTGGGTGACAGTGAGACTCTGTCTCAAAAATAAAGGAATGAATAAATAAATAAATACGGGAATTGACAAAGCCACTCCGTGGCTCCTTCAATCACTTCTCAAAGCCATTCTCTAGCAACAAGGTCTGGTGGAACTGACGCAAAGCATCAGTCCCCTCTTTAGAGACCAGAGCCTCCACAAGTCCACTGGCTAAGGCAAGGGGACCGTTTCTTAGCAGCAAGGCTTGATGCATTCAGGTGGGGCACAGAGAAGCCTGAAATGAGGCAAACCAATGCCCAGGACCATATGAGTTATACAGCCGGGTAACTAAGCATATCAGTTACATGTGGCAATGTCTAGTGGGATCCAGGGAGGCCCCAGTGCCTCCAACCCACCCTGGGGGCCGCCCTCCTCGGTGTTCCTTGTGGCAAAGAGGGCTGACACTCCAAGCCATGAGGACTGACCGGTATGTCCCAGACTGACCTGGTAGGGCTCGCGACTGTCTGTCTTAGGGCATGCGACTGTGTCTTAGTGCCAGAGGCCTCTGCTGGGACACCAAAGGATTTGTGAACACTTTGGGTTTTGCTGTGAAAACTTACCCAGAACTTGACCAGGAAGAAGGCGTGGGGGGGCCCACGATCATACAGCTCCCGGAGGCCACCCTTTTTCTCCGGGAATTTGTCATAGATCTGCCGGACGTCCACGCTCTCGAGCGGCGGTGCTCCGGGGCTGGGGCAGTGCTGGCTGATGTGCACGAACAGGTGCCTCTGGTACTGAGGAGGGTTGGCCGTGGGTGAGAAGTTGGAGGTGGGCTGGACCTCCAGCCCAGGCTGCCTGAGCCTACATTATGCCGTGACCATCCCACAGCTCTCCACTGTTCCACACTGTCCACCCAGCACTGGGCCGGACCTCCACCCACTGTCCCCCCAACTCCTGCTCCTGCACTCACAGTCCCCTGCAGCCCCAGCAGTCCCATAGTCCCCAGCTCCCTGCCGCACCCTCTCAACTCCATCCTCGCTGCCTCAGCCTCAGCTCAGGCCTCCCACCCTCACCCCAGCCTCCAACCTGGCCTCCCCAGTTCATCCCTCACGTGGTTCCAGAGCTGACCCTGGCCCTCCCCTGGTCATAGCCCTCTCATAACTCCCCAGCACCCTCAGAACAAAGCTCACACTCCCTAGGCCTGGTTTTATATAGAGCAGGTACTCATAAATGTTCAGTGGATGGATGAGTGTGAATGAATGGGAATCCACAGAGGTCTTATGATTGATGTTTTGACTGATGTTTATATGGTGTGGCAAAGATAGCTATGTGTTCACAAATCCTGGGTCCTTGACAGTGCAAAACTACATTTCCCAGGCTGCTTTGCAGTTAGGTGCGACCACATGACTAAGTTCTGGTCAATGGGATGTGACCAGGTCTGACAGTTGACACATCCAAGCCAGACTCCTAAAACCTCCTGCATAATCTTAACTCTCTCCCTTCCTCCATCTGCTGGGCAGATGCAGAGGCTCCATCAGCACATTCTGAAGCCTCAGAAAATGGCAGACCACAAAATGGAAGGAGCCTATATTCCCAAATCACTTGAGTGCCAGTGTAAGTTTCTGCTGAACTTACATTGAAATGTTACATGAAATTTATCTGGCGTTCAGTCCCTAAGAGTTAGGAGCTGTTTCTTCTAACAGCCCACTCCATCCTAGCCCAGGAGAAGCTCAAGCACAGAAATAAGACCTTTTCCAAGTTACTAGGATGCATCGCAAAGCCTAATGAATAGTAGAAATTCAAACACGTTTGATGAATGAATAAATTATGTCCTGAGGAGTTTTTCTGACCTTCCCAACTTGTCACCCCATGACCTTCCAGTTCTTTATGCTACTAGTTCTCAAAGTACGGTCCCCGGACCAGCTGCCACAACTTACCTGGTAGCTTATTAGAAACACAAATTCTCGAGCCCCACATCACATCTAGCAAATCAGAAATTCTGGGGATGGGGCCCAGCAATCTCTGTTTTAAGAAGCCCTCCAGGTGATCCTGATACATGCTAAAGTTTGAGAACCGTGACTTTATACCTTCACTCCCTGTCATCCTCTATATTCCAAAATCCCTCAGTGACTATACCTAAATTTCACTCACAGAATCAACTGCATCCAGCGGTTCCACAAAGGCTGAGAACTCTACCAGCTGCAACCGGGCAGTGCCCAGGGCCCGAGCCTGCCAGGCTGGGGGTGATGGGGCAGGTGGGGGCAGGGGTGAGAGGGCTTGGGGGGGCTCGTACCCTAGAGAGAGAGAGGAAAGAACAATACAAATTGCTAACATTTATTGAATATATCAGGTACTGTTGTCTCTTGCCTGCCTCCACTTAGAAGCTGAAAAAGCTAAATACTCACTTTCCCAGCCTCCCTGGCAGTTAGAGGTGGCCATGTGACACAGTCCTAGCCAATGAGACGTTAGGGGAAATCTGCTGGGGGGCTTCTGGGAAGGAGTTTCTTCCTGAATGAAAAAGACAGAACTTTGGGAGGAGAAAGCTTTTGGCCCTGGCCAAGTCCTGCTTGGGACACTGATATGGTTTGGATATTTGTCCCCTCCAAATCTCATGTTGAAATGTGATCCCTGGCCGTGGCTCATGCCTGTAATCCCAGAACTTTGGGAAGCTAAGGCAGGTGGATCACAAGGTCAGGAGATTGAGCCCATCCTGGCTAACACGGTGAAACCCTGTCTCCACTAAAAATACAAAAAATTAGCCAGGTGTGGTGGCAGGTGCCTGTAATCCCAGCTACTTGGGAGGCCGAGGCAGGAGAATCACTTGAACCTGGGAGGTGGAGGTTGCAGTGAGCCAAGATCACGCCACTGCACTCCAACCTGGGGGACAGAGCAAGGCTCCAACTCAAAAAAAAAAAAAAAAAAAAAAGAAAGAAATGTGATCCCCAAGGTTGGAGATGGGGCCTGATGGGAAGTGTATGTGTGGTGGGGGCGGATCCCTCATGAATGTCTTGGTACCCTCCCTAAATAGTAATGAGTGAGTTCTCACTCTTTGAGCTGATGTGAGCTGGTTGTTTAAAGGAGCCCGGCCTCACTGCCTTGCTCCCTCTCGCCATGTGACATGGTGGCTCTCCTTCCCCTTCCACCATGATCCTAAGCTTCCTGAGGCCCTCACCAGAAGCAGAGGCTGGCAACGTGCTTTCTGTACAGCCTGCAGAACTGTGAACAAAAAAAAAAACCTCTTTTCCACATAAATCATCCAGTCTCAGGCATTCCTTTATAGCAATGCAAATAAACCAACACAGATATGGCACCTGGAGTTGCAACAGCCATCTTGGGACAATCAGACAGCCATCAGGGGAACTGCAGAGATGCCAGTCCTGATATTGCTAAGTCCAGTCTTTTTATTGTGTGGACTCATGACATGAATGCTTTTACTATTTAAGGCATTGTCAATTTGGGTCTTCTGTTACTTGCAGCCAAAAGTATTCCTAATTGATAAATCTATGGAAACTAAGGGAACTAGGGACTCCCTCTTTCACTGATCTGAGTTCTCAGAGCCATATCAGCATGGACTTCCAGAAGCCACCTTTGCTGTCAAGTAGCTGAGTCTGCCTGGAAATGAAGCCACCACAGTGGAAAGCAGACCAAAGTAATTCCTGATGCCATGACTCAAGCTGCTGGATCCAGCTATGCCTGAAGCCGCAATTCTGAATTATCAGTTACTGGAGCCAATAAATCAATAAATTTTTCTTTCTTTTTTCTTTTTCGGAGAAGGAATCTTGCTCTGTCACCCAGGCTGGAGTACAGTGGTGCAATCTCAGCTCACTGCAACCTCTGCCTCCCAAATTCAAGCAATTCTCCTGCCTCAGCCTCCTGAGAAGCTGTGGTTACATGCGCATGCCACCACACCTGGCTAATCTTTGTATTTTCAGTAAAGGCGGGGTTTCACCATGTTGGCCAGGATGGTCTTGAACTCCTGACCTCAGGTGATCCACCCAACTTGGCCTCCCACAGTGCTGGGATTACAGGCATGAGCCCCGACACCGGGCCTCTTCTTTTTTGAAACGTTACTTCAGCTGGCTTGATTTGGATTTCTATCACCTGCAGGTAAAAGCATCTTGACTAACACACCTCCCCAATGTCTCATAAGCTAGCAAGTGGCAGAACACAAACCCAGTGTGCATGGCTACAAAGACCACACTATTAACCATCACACATTCCACCACTCAGCTCTCCAGAACCACCTTGCTCCCTGCCCACAACACACACACCCTGCCTCAAAGCTGGGCTTCAGTAAGAATGTATCCCCCAATTGGCCAGGCACGGTGGCTCATGCCTGTAATCCCAGCACTTTGGGAGGCCAAGGCTTGCAGATCACGAGTTCAAGAGATCGAGACCATCCTGACCAACATGGTAAAATCTCATCTCTATAAAATTACAAAAATTAGCTGGGTGTGGTCATGTGCACCTATAGTCCCAGCTACTGGGGAGGCTGAGGCAGGAGAATCACTTGAACCCAGGTGGTAAAGGTCGCAGTGAGTCGAGATCGTACCACTTACTCCAGCCTGGTAACAGAGCAAGACTCCGTCTCCAAAAAAAAAAAGAATGTATCCTCAGTTGATGGACGGTTGAGGAAAGGCAGTAGGGGTCGAAGAGAGACAGGGAAGACAAGGAAGGGTGGACCGAAGGATCTTACCTGGGAGGTCAGTAGATGGAGGAGTAAGTGACAAGGAGAACGGTGTCTGTGAGAATGGCTTCACGCTGAGGGAGAAAGGAAGCCAGGGGTTAGTGAGGTAGAAAGATGCTAATGTCACCAGCAAATGTATACTGAGAGGCCACAGGCCAGATCCTGTGCTAATACATTTTGTGCACAATCTCACTGAAGCCTCACAGCCCACGAGGAAGGTAGAATCACTGCTCTTCTCATTGTACAAATGAGGAAACTGAGGTATAGAGGATCAACTGACCTGCCCAAAGTCACACAGCTGAGATGCAGTGGAGCAGGGACTTGAACCCAGGTCAGTCTCAGCCTGGTATCTCTCACAAAATGTCGGAAAGAGAAGAGAAACCGGCCGGGCGTGGTGGCTCAGACCTGTAATCCCAGCACTTTGGGAGGCCGAGGTGGGTGGATCACTTGAGGTCAGGAGTTCGAGACCAGCCTGGCCAACATGCTCAAACCCCATCTCTTCTAAAAATACAAAAATTAGTCGGGCGTGGTGGCAGGGACCTGTAATCCCAGTGACTTAGGAGGCTGAGGCAGATTTGCTAGAGCCTGGGAGAGAGAGGGTGCAGTGAGCCGAGATCATGCCATTACACCCCTGGGTGACACAGCAAGACTCCATCTCAAAAAAAAAAAAAGAGAAGAGAAAAAAAGAAACCAGTGCTAGGATTACAGGTGTGAGAGCTACCACACCCGGCCTCCTTTTCTTAATTCTTCATTTCTATGTTTATTGTCTGTCTCATCCCGGCCCTAAACATATGAAGCTCCATGAAGGCAGGGATTCCACCTGTCTTACTCACTGTTGTGACCCCCAAACCAAGCACAGAATCAGGCACTTAGCAGGCACTCAGCAAATACTGGACTGGTCTCCTCTAGCTTCTTGGAACCCAGCAAGATCTCCTATCTCAGAACCTTGCCACATGCTATTCTCTCTGCCTAATATATTCCCACTCCCGTTCTTTTTTCTCCTTTGAGACAGAAGTCTCACACTAGAGATGGCGTTTCACCATGTTGGCCAGGCTGGTCTCGAACTCTTGACCTCAGGTGATCCACCCACCTTGGCCTCCCAAACTGCTAGGATTATAGGCCCGAGCCACCGTACCCAGTCTCCCACTCCCAGGCTTCAATGTTACCTTCTCAGAGAAACCCCTAGAACTTTCTCCTCTACCCCAGAACCTGCTGTGGTTCTTCACAGCACCTCACACACTCTTCAGTTTTCTGTTTATGCAGGTGATGATTTGATTAACACTCATTTACTCCATTTGACTGACAGCTCCATGAACACGGAAACCCGAGGCTCAGGGCGGTGCCTGCCCAACCCCCCACCTTCCAGCTCAGCACCCTCCCCTGCAAACCCTCACCCCCCAGGGACTTGATCTGATGCTTCCCATGTCCCCATTCAGCAGCAGCCCCCCAATGACCTTCCTTCTCTCCCAGTCTGGATCTCACAGCCTGTCACTGCACTCTTTCTTTTTTTGTTGTTTTTGAGACGGAGTCTAGCTCTATCGCCTGGGCTGGAGTACAGTGTCGAGGTCTCGGCTCACTGCAACCTCCGCCTCCTGGGTTCAAGTGATTCTCCTGCCTCAGCCTCCTGCGTAGCTGGGACTACAGGGGCACGCCCCACGCCTGGCTAAATTTTTTTTTGTGTTTTTAGTAGAGACCAGGTTTCACCATGATGGCTAGGATGGTCTTGGTCTCCTAACCACGTGATGCCCCCACCTCGGCCTCCCGAAGTGCTGGGATTACAGACATGAGCCACCATGCCTGGCCCTCACCGCACTCTTCCTCTGGCACTCTGGCAATACTGTCAACACTCCTGTCTACCGTCCGACAGCCACACTACCCAACCAATGTGTAGCCTGGATCCATCAGCTCCTCTCTGGGCTGAAAAATACACCCCAGCCCAGCATGGTGGCTCATGCCTGAAATTCCAGCACTTTTGGAGGTCAAGGCAGGGGAATCACTTGAGCCCAGGAGTTTGAGACCAGCCTGGCCAACATAGCAAGACTCCATCTTTACCAAAAAAAATCAAAAAATTAGCCAGGCATGGAAGCGCATGCCTGTAGACTCAGCTACTCGCGATACTGAGGCAGGAAGATTGCTTGAGCCCAGGAGGCTGAGGCTGCAGTGAGCCATGATCATGCCACCGCACTAGGCAACAGCGCAAGATCCTGTTAAAAAAAAAAAAAAGAAAGAAAGAAAGAAGAAAAAAAGGACTTCCCATGATCTTCTGGGGCCCATTTCTATTCTTGCAGGCTAGAAACACATCCAGTCACCTCAAGGCCCTCCCAGAACTGGAAAGGATACTCCCACTTACCTCTGGACCCATTTTCTTTCTTCTGAATCTAAAAGAAGATTATACCCTCTGTTCTACCCTCAGGTCCAAGGACCACCTCAAGGAGGCTGGGCGCGGTGGCTCCCGCCTGTAATCCTAACATTTTGGGAGGCCAAGGCAGGTGAATCACGAGGTCAGGCATGGTGGCAGGCGACTGTAATCCCAGCTACTCAGGAGGCTGAGGCAGGAGAATTGCTTGAACCCAGGAGGTGGAGATTGCAGTGAGCCGAGATCGCGCCACTGTACCCCAGTCTAGGTGACAGAGTTGAGACTCCATCTCAAAAAAAAAAAAAAAACAGGCGGGCGGATCAACTGAGGTCAGGAGTTCAAGACCAGCCTGGCCAACATGATGAAACCCTGTCTTTATTAAAAAAACAAAACAAAACAAAACAAAACACCTCATTTATTCCAACACCAACACAGTGGGGAAGCGACCATTCTTATTACTATTATTACCTTTTTTTTGCTTACCTTCAACTGTCTTGATCGAGTTATAGGGAGCTATTATTATTATTCCCATTTTAGAGATGAGGAAACTGAGGCTTTGAGCATTGAAGTCACCTACCCAAAGGCCTATAACCAAGAAAGGGCGGAGCTAGGATTCAAATCCAGTAACCTGGCTCCACACTCTGTGTTCAAAAGGGAGATGGGCCAGGCGCAGTGGCTCACGCCTGTAATCCCAGCATTTGGGAGGCCAAAGTGAGCGAATCAATGGAGACCAGGAGTTCGAGACCAGCCTGGCCAACATGGCAAAACCCTATCTCTACTGAAAATACAAAAATTAGTTGGGCATGGCAGTGGGCACCTGTAATTCCATCTACTTGGAAGGCTGAGACAGCAGAATCACTTGAACCCAGGAGGTGAAGTTGCAGTGAGCTGAGATGGTGCCACTGCCCCCCAGCCTGGGCAAAAGAGCAAGACTGCATCTCAATAAATAAATAAAAGCGGGGAGATGGGAGCTAGAAGGTGGAGTAAGAGCGGTCTCTGTCAGGCTGTGAGGGTGGGGAGCAGGTGCAGAACCAGGACACATAGTACTCACTCTGGAACATTCCAGGGGGGTCCAGAGCCCCCAGACCAAAACTGGAAAAGCTCAGAGGCCTGGAGAGGACACAAAGAAAAATGGTTAGTCAGTCCCCTGTGGACAGCTGCAGTCCCATCCATCCCCCTTTGACCCCAAGTCCCACAGTCCCCAACCTGGACCACCTGAGGCCCGGTGGGACCCAGTTTGGCCTGCAGGGAAGGTGCAGAGATGAGCTGGGCAGAGGACATGGTCGCCATTGTCTGGAAAGCCTTGTCCTTGGAAACCTGGTCCTGGAGGAAGAGGTGGAAGTTCCCGTGAGTGGGGCATGCCAGTCAACATGGCAAGAGGGGACGATGCTGGGGAGGGGCGAGAATGGGGAGGTGCAGAGGTGGGGAGTCAAGGCAAAGGGTTGGTGCCCAGGTACAGTGGCTCACGCCTGTAATCCCAGCACTTTGGGAGGCCAAGGTGGGCAGATCACTTGAGGTCAGGAGTTCAAGATCAGTCTGGCCAACATGGTGAAACCCCATCTCTACTAAAAATACAAAAATTAGCCGGGTGTGATGGCGCACGCCCATAATCCCAGCTACTAGGGAGGCTGAGGCACGAGAATCGCTGGAACCCAGGAGGCAGAGGTTGCCCTGAGTGGAGATCGCGCCCCTGCATTCCAGCTTGGGCAACAGAGCGAGACCCTGTCTCCAAAAAAAAGGCAAAAGGTTGGGGGAGGGTTGAGCCTCTCACCACAGCCCTCTGCCCCTCTTCAGGACGGGGTACTAGTCTGGAGTGAACGTGGGTGGTAGGATGGGCAGGGGGACTTACCACATTCAGGGCCTGCCCGTGGGGGTGGGGGAGGGTGCCAAAGGAGGAAAGAAAACATGACTTAGGAAGTGTGGCCTGGACTCCCCCACCTCCCTGCCCTACCCGCCCGGACAGCCCCGCCACCCTGAGCTGAGCAGTGCCAGGGCATGGATGCGGAACAGGAAGTGGAGGTGGCCAGCCCTGGAGGAGAAAAGGGGCTCCCTGCCCAGAAAGACAGCGATGAGGGTTTCCAGAACAAGGAAAGCCAGAAGGTTCCCAAATGTCCAGGTGACAGGAAATGAGAATTTCAGAGACGAGGTGAATGTTTCCTAATCCAGACAGGACTGACAGGTAACAGAGAAGGCTGAGAACAGAACGAAAAGGAAGGGTTTCAGATCTAGAGAGAAAGAAAGGGAAAGCGTCTGGGTATTTAAAAAACACACACACACACACACACACACACACACACACACACACACACACA